>NC_085022.1:16703142-16850642 GCF_963692335.1 Osmerus eperlanus
AGAGAGCAATATCCTGTAAAGTTGAGTCATTCTTTAAACCGCTGGTGCACTAGGAGCCTTTATGGCTCTACAACAGTCGTCACTATTGGCTTCTGAACTGGTCTTCTTCATACTTCATACTACAGCGTTTCATCCAAACACCTCAGGGCCAGGCCTCTACCAAGGCCAAATGAGCAGCACTGAATTAATCTGACATGAATCTCTAGTACGATGGGTGAGTAGCAGGGTTTGGAACCCCATTCTGGGGGTGAGTGTAGCTCAGTGCTCGAGCGAATGACTGCGGATAAAGAGGTTATAACCCCCTTTACGTCTATTTGAGCAGAAGCACGTGCTCAACGAAATGAAAGAATTCTCAAGATCAGGAATGGGGTGTTCATGAAGCCCTGTCCTCATATAAACGTGACACACATTTCATTTAGCAGACGCTCTTATCCAGAGCGACTAACAGTAAGTACAGGGACATTCCCCCGAGGCAAGTAGGGTGAAGTGCCTTTCCCAAGGACGCAACATCATTTCGCACGGCTGGGAATTGAACCGGCAACCTTATAATTACTAGCCCGATTCCCTAACCGCTCAGCCACCTGACTCCCTGACACATCCGATGCAAACATGACAGCGGGTGCATCGTGGTACTCTGGCGAGCAAACCTTCGCACAAGGCGACGGTCCATGGCCCTCTCCATGAATTGTTCATGGTTAGACTTCCAGAGATGTTCAGTTGGCCCACAGACTCTGTGGATTGGGGAGTGTGACTGTCACAGAGACCGCTCGCTTCATGCGGGCACTCCTCTGGATCTGCACACTTGCAAATGCTCCGGTCTTCAAATATGCATGACGAGGGCTGCGAAAGCCATATTCACAAATACATCATACATGGTATATTAAAGATGAGGGTCTGGGTAGGAAGGGCGGTTGGAAAGCTAGCCAATGCTCCATCTTCCTTCAAGGATCCATCCGGGATGTCCTTTCCTCTACCGTGGCGTACACACACAGGAGACTGACGGTGATGCTATGTGTTGACTTCAGATTTACTCGAGAGATTAATCTCCATAGTCTGGTCTGTCGCCCCAAACTGTAAGTTAAATCCTGGCTTAGCGCAACATGTCCCATAAATAGAAATGGTAGATTAAGAGCATCACAGATAAAAAGAGAGAGATGAGAGGGGGGAAATGAGGGCAATGGTGACATTATATAAGATGAGGTCATCAGATGTGGTGAGTAGAATACACTCGTTTGGTTGATTTCAATGTCTAATGGGCAATATCAAGCCAGGATTTTCCCGGGATCATACAGTCATCGAGGACTCAGATGACAATGCAATTCACGAGAAAAAGAATGGTGCTAGCAACGTCATCATGAATACATCTCAAGCCTCTGCTAAAATGATTACGATTCTGTTCAGGGAAACGCTCTCCCTCACAGCCTCGTTGTCGGCACTCCCCCGGAAACCGGAGCAGGGGAACCGCAGAGAGGGAACGTTCTAAGATCACTCTGTATCCAGTCATGACTAACGCAGCCAGAGTCCCTGGCGGAGAGGAAGCAGGGGTTTGTGGGGCATCCCACCGGATGTGGTAAGAAAGCCAGTCAAAGAAGAAAGCCGCTGTCCTCTCATCCCACCCTGGGACAACCACCCCACCCGCCCCCACACACACACACATGTCAACCAGCTCTGCAATACATTCATCTTCACACAATAGGAGAGGAAATTGCTCTTCCAGTTTCAACATCGCTGTGCTCGATCTTCACTTGGGTATCATCATCAGCGTAGGTCGACACTTCATCTGAAAGAAACCATTCCTCTAAAGTTTGAGTCCTCTATATTGCGCCCATTTTCATGTGGACCTTTGGCAGTCCGACACCAGCAGCAGCGGTAGGACAGGCAGTCAGACATGGTGGGGAGGACTGGAGGCCAGCTGCAGAAGACCAGGTGTTGGAGCCAGTCCCTCAGCTGCCAATGGACCTCCCTGCGCTGCCATGATGGCTCTGACGTGGTAATAAAAACCTAGCTGGCAGGTTACCAAGAGCCAATCAGCTGTGGGCCTGTCACCTTGGCAACTGGGCGGAATAGAGTACGTTCCGAGGTTCTGAGCCTTGGTTACGTTCTACCTAATTGGTCCCTGTCTCCTAGTTCTAAAAAAACTGGCTGTTTACTCTGGAGAGAGAGAGAGAGACGGAAGGGAGAGAGGCGGAGGGAGATGGAACGAGGGAGAGAGGAGAGAGAGAGAGAGAGAGAGAGAGAGAGAGAGAGAGAGAGAGAGAGAGAGAGAGAGAGAGAGAGAGAGAGAGAGAGAGAGAGAGAGAGAAAGAAAGAAAGAAAGAAAGAAAGAAAGAAAGAAAGAAAGAAAGAAAGAGAGAGAGAGAGAGAGAGAGAGAGAGAGAGAGAGAGAGAGAGACAAAGAGGGTTTATCCTCTAGAGGACAGAGACAAAGATAGGAAGTGTTTCAGAGTGGGCTTAAGGCTCCATCCATGACAAAAGATAATAACCACTAAAAACAAAAGCCTTCAATGAAATTCAAAGAGGGAATTTGGTAGATCCAGACAGTAATGTCGGGCTGAAGAACTTTCTCCCCAAGGCTGTTTCTTCTTCAGCTCATGTATGTCTCATGGTTCACCTTGCCTGGCTGCGCGGACTAACCAATCATCCTCTCAAAAACTCTTAACTCTTAAATTCAGAGCACCAATCATCTATTTTATGTGTGTGTGTTTGAGAGACAGAGATCTCACACACAGAGAGAGAGAGAGTCAGACACTGAAATTTCAATTAGCACTTGGCCTCAAGGGAGAAGCACATTCCAAACAGTGAACAAAGATTGATTTAAAATGATGAACACTCAAATGACCTTTCGGAAACAACAATTAGCTTCGACAAGGATAAGGTAAAGGTGTCCCTGTCATGGACATCGAGGGACAGGAGAGGACGAGGGACGGAGACACTCTTAGAACATCCAAATAGAGCAAAACAAGAGAGAGGGAGAGACACAGGAGGTTTGGGGGAGGACAGAGAGAAAGACAGGTACAGCTTTCTCTAAATTATTGATGCTGTTCCTGTCATCTCCCTGTGAGAACTACCAGCACTGGCGTAGAAAGAGAGCGTGTTCAGGTTATACCGAAATCTGCCTGACCTAGGGAGAATCTGCATGTGCAGACATCTGCACATGCTCTTAATATACCTCGGATATACCCTGGACACACTCTGGATACACCTTGAATAGAAATAAGAAACATATCAAAGAGAATGTCTAAAAAGTCAAACATCACAGAGAGGAAACAACACTGTTTTCTAAATGACAGAACAGACTCCGACAACAATAGTTTGCCTTGTAGGAGGTTTTAATATTGGCCAAACAGACACAACTATTCCCCTAGGTTTAAAGGAAGAGGGGTAAACTGAACAGTATTATTTTTAGAAAGAGTAAGATGTAAGACAGCCAGAGCTGAGGAGAAGCCCCAGGAGATCAAGAATTTAGAGAAGAACAATTCACAATTCCCTTGATTCCCAACTATTATCCAGGGAACAACCAATCAGACCACATCTTGGCCCTTATCAACATATGACGACAAATGCAAAGACTCCATCCAGCAACTCCAGCCTTATGAGAAGTGGGGGCAGGGGTTTCGCCCGGCCTACGGCTAGTAACACAAGTCTCAGGTCTCGGCGTCAAGTTAATAATATTAAGTATTATTAATAAGTGCTGTTCACTTCACTAAGTCTATGGCACTAAGTATGTCACCTTCCCTTCTGCCCTCTTCAAGAGGGAGGAATGTCTCAGTGCTGCCTCTGTCCTCCCTGGCTGTGGGCTGCATTGTGTGGGTGAGCTAAAGGGCAGCTTTCTAATCGCCCATTCATCAATGTCACAGCAGCCCTCTACTCCATTACTGAAAGCTTAATTGCACAGATCAGGGCAGTTTATTGGCTATAATTAGCCAGCCCCATTTGGCCAGCTCAGCCTGTCGTAGTACACTGCATTTACTATCAGTGTGTGTGTGTGTGTGTGGGGTTGTGTGTGTGTGTGTGTGTGTGTGTGTGTGTGTGTGTGTGTGTGTGTGTGTGTGTGTGTGTGTGTGTGTGTGTGTGTGGATGTGTGTATGTGTGTGGGGGTGGGTGTGTGTGTGTGTGTGTGTGTGTGTGTGTGTGTGTGTGTGTGTGTGTGCATTTACATGCATGCATCCACACCAGCAATCTTCACAATTAGAGAGAGGAGGAATGAGGGGGGACTGAGAAAGAGGGAAAGAGAGAGAAAAAAAGAAAGAGAAAAACAGAAAGAAAGAGAGGAAGAAAAAGAAAGAGAGAAACAGAGAGAGAGAAAGAGAGAGAGAAAGAGTGGTGAGTTGGCACAGAGAGCAGGGAGGGATCTGAGACGAGCCAGAGGAGTTGACAGAAAGCTGTTTAATGTGCTGTAATCTGGGTCAGGAGCACAGAGGCAGGGAGCCATGGAGATGGCTGGCCACTCTCACCCTCTCTAACTGCCCACTCACTCTCCTTCGTCAGTCCACTCCTCTCCTTCTCTCCTCTCACCCTCCTCCTCCCCATCGCACTTCTCCCTCTCCTCTCACCCTCCTCACCCTCCTCCTCTCCATCGCACTTCTCCCTCTCCTCTCACCCTCTCACCCTCCTCACCCTCCTCCTCCCCATCACACTTATCCCTCTCCCTCTCTCCCTCTCACCCTCCTCACCCTCCTCCTCCCCATCACACTTCTCCCTCTCCTCTCACCCTCCTCCTCCCCATCACATCTCACCTTCCTTCCTCTCCCTCCCCAATCCTCTTCTCTCCCTCTCGTCTCCATGTCTCTCCTTCTCTCCCGTCACTCTCCTCGGCCCCAACTCTCTCCATCTCTTCTCTCCCTCTCTCCTTTCCAATCCTCCCTACACTCCTCTCCACGTCTTTGCACATACACATTCACACACATGCATGTACACACGCACTGGGCCTCAAGGGACAGCACATTCAAAAACAGTGAACAAATATTGATACAAAATGACACTTTTTGAAACAAAAAGGATGACACAGACACACATGATACGTCCACACTCCAGCTCTCGCCGGCCCGAAGGCCAGTGGAGTTCATCTGAGCAGTCCCAGACAGATTAAGCTGGTTGGTTAGAAAGAGATCAGATGATGAGGCTCGATGAAAAGGAGATTAGAATCTTACCCCCCTATTTTGACGATCTGAAACGCAAGTACCAAACCGCAAAGCGCAAGTAACTTTGTGGGCGGGACTCCGGCTCGGTTGCTATTTTGCCGGCGGGATAAATGACTTTGCGCCTGGCGCAAATCTAAAATGGGTAGGTCCGAAGTAGCTACATTACTAATGGGTGTGGTTTGGGCGTAACGTGCAATAAACCAATCAGAGCGTCATCTCACATTCCCTTTAAGAGCAGCGCTTGTTCCATGGCGGATTGCTATTATAACGGCGGATTTGCCAGGCGCACGCCAGGAGCGGTTCACAGCCAAGGAGACCGACGTTCTAGTCAGGGCCGTAACAGACAAGTGACATTGTATGGGAAAGGCAGAGCAGTTTTCTAATTGCACTAAATTGCCCGCTCATGCTGCTCATTCAAATTCTTATTCTTATTTTTATATAGCCTACCCTATATTTTATTTTTTAAATTGTTTGGTTCTAGGAATTAGTTTAACTATTGTACTTTTTTACTTAATTTAAGACCCGTATATTTTTATTGTTTGCACCTTCCTGCCACAGTAAATTCTGTGTTTGTGTAACATAGGCTACATGGCGAATAAACCGAATTCTGATTCTGATGGAGATGGGAGAAGAAACCCACCCAAATTAACTTCGGTTAAACAGGCGTGGGAGAAAATTGGCACAATTGTTACAAATCATGTTCACATACATAGAGATTTCTCGTGAAAATCTTTTTATAATCATTGAAGAAATGTAACACGCCATAAATCAAAACAATGTAATGTAGCTTCGCAGAAAGAAGACCCGGCCTCGCCAGCAGTGTGCACGGACCAAGCTTGCGCCCTTAAAATAGCATCTGAATAATGCGCCATTGACTTTAGACCACGTTTTTCCTGGTCAGTGGCGGAATTGTTTTTCGGAAACTGCAAAATAGCACCAGGGAACATTTGCGCCGGAACACGCCTCCTTTTTCGCTGAACCGCCCACGGGAGCGCAAGGTCATTTCGACGTGCGTCTGTGGAGGGAAAAGTCAGCTTTGCGTCGAGTGAAAAATAGGAATGATACTTGCGGCGTTGACAAAGTCAATTGCGCTGGGTGCAAGATCGGGCCCTTAGAGTGGAAGTGTTTACTAACAAACACATACATAACAACAACAACAACAGTGTCGGCAGTGCCGCACAATGTCAGCAGTGTGTGTCTGGCTGTGTGTGTGTGTATGTATGTGTGTGTGTGTGTGTGTGTGTGAGAGTGTGTGTGTGTGTGTGTGTGTGTGTGTGTGTGAGTGTGTGTGTGTGTGAGTGTGTGAGTGTGTGAGAGTGTGTGTGCAGCTGGAGGCACAGGTTGTTCCCCTCACTGCTTCCTAGCCTTGGGTGCAGCTTTGGGGAGGGGAGCAGAGAGTTCAGCCTGTAGTCATGTCACTGAGCCTAGTCATCTGACTGGCTGTCTTCCATGCCCGTCGGCCTCGTTGCTTAGCACCCCCCGGGGCTGTGACCTCACTGGCTGACCAAGGGTCTCCACGAATTGCCTTGGGCATCAGGCCCGGTCGCCACGGCAACGGGAAACATTTCCATCACGCTCAATGAAACAGGACATCCAATAAAGAGCGGGTGGGAGGTGGGTTGCTACTGCCTGTTAGGGAAAAAAGGGGGGAGAGCACAACGGAAAAAGGAAAAGAGGATCAAGAGTAAAGGAGTTGGGTGGGGGAGGCTGGGTGGAGGTTTGCCTGGCTGGGGTAGAGAGGAGGGGGGATAAGGGACAGACTGGGTGGATGAATGTGGACCTTGTTAAAGGGGTAGGAGGCTCATGCTTAGGCCCGCCTCCAAACTCAGGCTCTCAATGAATGTTAGTACGCCCCTGTGTATCACAGAGGGATGTTTGTGTGCGTGTGGGTGTGCATGGTTGTGTGTGTGTGTGTGTGTGTGTGTGTGTGTGTGTGTTTGTTTGTATGTCTTCCAGTCAAATAAGTACTTGTATGTGGTGGGTCAGTGGGTGTTTGCATGCCTGTTTCAGCGTTTCCATACCCCACAGAGACTTGCTTGTACCCACACAGCTGACACACCCATACATACATACACACACACACACACACACACACACACACACATAGAGCTGACACCACCCTCCACACACACACACACAGCTGACATTTTTCCTGCACACACACACACACACAGCTGACTCTCCTACACACACAGACACCCACGGGGGGGGGGGGGCGGGGGGGGGGGGCTGTGGCCAGGCTAGGAGGCCAGCCTATGGCTCCTATGACCAGTGCCACAAAAACACAGTGCATATAAACCAGCTCTTTGTTCCTGTGGCAGAGGAAGCTCGTGTGTGCTGGCAGGCGTGTGGCAGGGTGTGTGTGCCTCACGGAGCAAAGCTCCATGACGTTATAAGGATATGACTGTGTGTAGCTGCCTTCGTACACAGATAAAAGTGTATGTGTGTGTGTGTGTGTGTGTGTGTGTGTGTGTAGTACGTGTGTGTGTGTGTTCTTCTGTAGAAGATGTGTGTCCTACAGCCGGCAGTCCACTCCATCTGTAAGAGGTTAATGCCTCTCTGAGCATTCAAGCACACACACACACACACACACACAGCTGTCGTGCAACCGGAGCAGCCACTCTCCTTAAAACTGAGAAGATAAGAATCCTTCTAGCTGTGTGCAACCAGGACAGCCACAGCCGCCGTGTCACTGGGGAAGGAATTAGAGCGTGCGCGCAGGGGTCACGCGTTTCCAGAGCCCCCGAGCTCATAAGCATACATTTGTAAACAAACGAGTGAGGCAGGAGCTAAGCTAACTTGTTATGGAGCGCTGAGAGGGAGAGGCATGGAGCAATAGGCAGAGAGGAAGTGTGTGTGTGGAGGAGGTGAGCGCGTAGGTGAGCCCCTTCTCTAACAGCCCATCCATCTTCTCCCTCTGTCTCACACGCCTGCCGTTGGACAGCTGACAGCAGGGGGAGGGGTTCTGTTCTAGCCCCCCGTCTTAGAACCACTCTCCTCCTCACCGTAAAATCACAACACCTGCTATGAGGCATTTTGAGGCGCACGACTTCCTAGTCCTGTCAGAATGGTACCTTTGTGTGCCTGGCATTTTCGAAAACAGCCTTTTCGTTCTGTCTGGCTCTCTGCTTCATTCATCTATGTGCTGACCATCCGCGCAGCCCCGCCCCTCCCCAACGTCCAAGCCCCGCCGCCAGCCTTCAGACTGTGTCCTCCACATATCAGACCTGGTGTCGGGGTTCTTGTCGGGGTCAGACACCGACAAGAACAAGAATGAGAACAACCGCAACAACAACAACAGTTCCCAATACCAGCAAGGTCAGGGGACTGAGAGTTTTAGCCGAGGGACTGAACACTTCCAGGGAGAGAAGGAGAGAAGAAGGCTGAGACAGATGGAGATGAAAGAGAATGAACAGGACAAATGCATCCCTTTGTGGAGGGAGAGTTCTGGTAGTCTGCGAAAGAAAACGAGGAAAGTGTCAAGCGAATGAGGACGAAATTCAGAAAAACTACAGGCTGACCCCAAAACCTTCTCAACTCATTTTTCACAATTACGTCTCTTCCCTCCATTTCTCTCTCCGCCCGTCTCTCCGTCTATATGGTTGTGATTAGTGTGTGATGACTGTCCCTGTGTAGAACACCAGTCGAGTCATTATCCCCCCTCCCTGTCTGATTCCAATCATCCCTCCAGTCATTACACCCCTGATCTTATCAGCGGAGAAAGGAAAGACAGACAATAGGAAGGAGAAAGGAAGGCACGAGAGAAATGAAGAGGCGACGGAGGAGGGGAGTGTGAACCGAGAAGCAAGGGATGGAGAAAAGAAGATGGAAGAGGAGAGAAAGAGCACGGGGGGGGGGGGGGGGGGAGAAGACAAAGGGGAAGGAAGGGGGAGCGAGGGAGTGTGGAACACGAGAAGAAAAGAGGAGGAAGGGAAGGGGATGTGTTACATGCAGGGGAGGGGGAGGAAGCAGGAGAGGGGGAGAGAGGGGGGAGGAGGGGAGGAGGACAGGAACAATAATAGCCTTGTCTTATCTCCGGCTGGTGATAAATCCCCCCTCTCTTTGGGGAGTCAGGGCTTGCACAGCAGCCTGGCCACAGAGGAGGCCATGCAGACTGCCTGATGACAAACCTCCTCTTCCCACACAACCTACACTATTTACGATCAGGCAGTCCGTCCGACGGGGCCCGGGCCTGGATCTCCATCCATCCTGGGCCACGACTGACACTCTCAAATGAGCCGCTCTGTCACCCCCAGCCCCCTGCGACCGGCTCAGTCTCTATGGAGCCATGCGGGCCCCTCCGACGCTGGACTGTAACACCCTGACCGTCACCTCTGTACTTCTCCTGCCACTCCCTGACCCATGCTCTTCAGGCTCACAAACACAAAAACAATTGGCTAAACCGCTTAATATTTTTTTTCCCAAGGATCTTTGTTTTTAAAAGTACCTGTTTCAGGAAACAAGTCGGCAATTCGTTCCTGCTTAGCAGTCCCAAAAGCTGTCTGGCCGGGATTGAATTTCATTGTTTTCAGATCCATTTTCTGTGCCTAACAAATCACATTGGCACACAGCAAGTGGATATAATGTTTCAAAATGTCTCTAATATCCAGACATAATAATATTTGTGTCTATCTTCCCTGACCTACTGATAAACACGCTTTATTCTAAATACACTTTTTAATTTGTCTAACAGTGTATAAAATACCGGAATAAATGAATAAATTGATGAATGAATGAGCAGGCCCACTGAACCTACACTACCACTACCAACCTAGTGTTCTATGTGACCGGTAGTCTGTCTGGAAGCACAGAGTGCACCCCCACACCCACTCCCACCCCTCCCAAACTAGCCTGGTCCACTGATTTATGCCTGCTGCAATAGTTAGCATTTTGTTTCATGTGTCTGTTTACCCATTTATGTATTCCTGCTTGGATTCAATTATTCATTGATGTGCTGGTTTGTATTCTCGTGGCGGTGCAGGACCAGTAGTGAAGGGATGAGGGGGGGGGGGGGGGGGACTGATTGATTGACAGCTGCAGGGTGGTGTCGGGAATAGAGGGGAGAATTGGTAAATAACAAAGCGGCCGACAGAATTAGAGGGTAGAAAAATACAGCGAAAGGCAAACAAACATGACATGCTCACTTAGTCTGGGATCAGAAACAAACACACACACACACACACTCACACAAACCATCCAATACGAAGGGTACATTCTCTGTCTCCCTAATGAGGCATGGTCCCTTTGCTGTCACCACACCGACAGAATCCTGCCTTGCCAACATCTGAAATCATACAGACTCCCACAAACACAAACACACACACACACACTCCCTGTAGGGTTCATATCACTATCCCCGAGCACAGTCTGCCTTGGTCTCCTCTTCACCCTGTGGTGCCTTGAATAAACGGCAGCATGCATATTTATAGAAATGCTTGCTGTGGAAACCTCCTGAAGACAGCATGAGACAGGAGGAGAGGGAAGAGGAGAGACAAATAGAGGAGAAGAGGAGGGGGGGGGGGGGGATGTACCAATGCTTAGTCATGTATGACTGATATGCCAATATCAGTGGCCCAAACTTGACCCCAGCTATCACCCTCAGAGCCTCAGTCCAGAAAGGGGAGCCAGAGTCCAAACACAGCCAGTTAGCCCCGGGCTTTGCTAATAAGATACTGTAGTGGGGAAGCTAGCTAGCTGTCTGTCTTGTCAGATTGCCCAGACTGATGCAGGAACATTGGTAGATCCAAATCTTTGATATGTTATGGGCTCTTCTCCTCCCAACTCCAGTCTATGTATCCTGGTAACGGTCTTACTTGAAATATTTTCAAACCTTTTGAATTTTATTTTACCAAAACATTATTTTGGAAAACATTTGTAAAACCTTTTGAAACTTTTTTTTTAAAACCTTTTTTAAACCTTAAAAACCTTTTGAAACCTTAAAAACCTTTTGAAACCTTTTAGAAAATATTTGTTCAACCTTTCACAACCTTTTTTTGCACACACCGTTTCACACACGTTTCCTCGCTGTCCGTGAGGAAAGAAGTTAGTTGAGAGCCCTGAAAACACCCTATGTTGTGAAATGATCACCATCGGCAACACAGCACGGTAGAGTTCTTTTAATATATCACCTCAAGGAACCCCATAATTCAATCCCCAGCCCTGGACCCTGAACAAAACTTTTTTCTCACACACCCACACAAGCACAAACACACGCAAGCTCCACATCTCTGTCTCTGAGTATCTACCTGTTTACCATATTTCTATGTTTTGATTTCTTTTGGGTCTCCCTTGCCCCCTCCTTGTCTTCAAATTCATCACACTATCCGACTATGCAGACTCAAGAATAACAGAGAAGATGTGGAGAGGAGAGAGAGAGGAGGAGGATAACAACTCAGAAAAAGTATACTGCATGAAGGAGCGTGTATGCTTACTACCGTACATGAAGGATCCCTTCTGGAGATAAGGAGAAGAAATTCTGCAGTGATGACTGAGCCTGTGGGCCGACAGCCCACGCATTTACACAATAGCCTGGTCTGTCATTGGGTTACTGCTGGCGCTGAGGCTGAGGTTGGGGCTGAGGCTGGGGCCGAGGCTGGGTATTCTTCCAGGCCTTTGTTTCAGCTTGTTCACAACAACAAGAGAGCCACAGAGAAGGCCGGCCGGCCGGCGGGAACACACACACCGCAGCTCCCTAATGCTGAAGCACAGAGCGCCGTGGACAGACAGCGGAGCAGAGGGGAGGAAGTTCGAATAACAATGAGGGGGGGGGAGGGGGAGGGGAGAGAGGAGGAAGAGGAGAGGGGGTGAGACAGAGAAGGATGGAGACAGGCAGAGAGAGAAAGAGAGAGAGACAGAGAGAGAGAGGCAGATGGATAGTGACCGAAGGACAGACAAAGTGATGGGCTGAGAGGAAGTTGACCCTAATCAGACTGACTTGCTCTCTATGTCATAGAGCATCACACACACACACACACACACACACACACACACACACACACACAGCAAGGCATTACCGGCATGTTTGCACAGCTCTGCTTTCTGTTTTATTAGCAGCCCATTTGTCCAGGTTTTTTTTTTCCATACATGCACACACAGGCACATTCTCACATACACACGTAACAGAGCAGAACACACCACTTCCTCTCTGTAGGGACAATTGAGCCAATCTGAGAAGAGGAAATTAGAAACGAGAAAGACTAGTTTAGAACAAGGAAGTGTCGGTGAAAGAGGGGAGGACGGAGAGAGAAACAACTGGAGGGAAAGCTGTGCACCGGAGATAGGAGGATGAAGAGGAATGGGGCGAGCAAGAAAGACGGACAGACGTTTAGACGAGAGGAGAGAAATTGTATATATTAGAGAAAAGACTTAGTGAACCTTTTTGGGATTGGGGTGATGCATGTCTGGATTGGGTGGGGGTGGGGTTTTATTTATATACCTACTGTACATCACTGCAGGCGCCACACCTTTAATAGACCCTGTTCTGAGTCAGACAGAGATGGAGAGAGTGACAGACACGCATACAGTAGGAAAAGATCTAGACACACCTACAGTACACACCCACCCACACACACACACATGCATACAAACACACACAAGTACATTACACATAGGCTACACAAACACACATATTTATATATAAATACTGCGAAGCTGAAAGCTGTAAAACCTGCCTGGTTCTCAGTCTCATTTCGGAAGCCATTTCTCTGGTCCACCAGCATCTATCAGAGGCAGTGATGATGATCTAACACTGCTGGAGTCTGGATGGATGAGGATCCACTGTAACACTGTCTACTGCTGGATGGATGAGGATCCACTGTAACACTGTCTACTGCTGAATGGACGAGGATCCACTGTAACACTGTCTACTGCTGTACGGATGAGGACCCACTGTAACACTGTCTACTGCTGTACAGATGAGGACCCACTGTAACACTGTACTGCTGGATGGATGAGGAGCACTACAGACCAACTGCCACTTGACACTGGAAACCAGGTCAGCCCTGGGGATGATAGAGAGGGTCGCTGTTCACACCACACCACACACACACACACACGTATGCACACACAAACACTCACCCCAGACAATAGCAAGGATACATACACACTTTACATGGAAACACACAAAATACACACACACAACACACACACAGTCCACTCTCATCTCCATTTATTATCCACAACAATGACAGAGAGAGAGAGAGAGAGAGAGAGAGAGAGAGAGAGAGAGAGGAAGAGAGGGGATGGATGTAGGGAGCCGGTAAATAAATAAATAAAACAGGAAGTGATTTTTCCCGGTAATTTCCTGCTCACGCTCCACTGACCTCCCGTTTGTTTTTTTTCCTGCCTGCTCCTCTACAGGGTATGTGGTGGTGGTGGTGGTGGTGTGTGTGTGTGTGTGTGTGTGTGGGGGGGGGGGGTCATCACAACATTACCCCAGAAGAGATTAGAACAGTCAGCAGTGCTCTTTCACCAGCCCTCCTCTACGCAGTGTTAGTGGTGGTGGGTGATAGGGGGGTTGGGGGGGGGGGGTCATTATCACAACACAATTGTGCTCCTTCACCAGGGCTGACGAGGGCTGGAGCCTTCGTCACCACCAGACACACAAGGTCCAGACACACAGACACACAAGGTCCAGACACACAGACACACAGGGTA
The DNA here is from genome assembly GCF_963692335.1 of Osmerus eperlanus. Classification (NCBI taxonomy): domain Eukaryota; kingdom Metazoa; phylum Chordata; class Actinopteri; order Osmeriformes; family Osmeridae; genus Osmerus; species Osmerus eperlanus. The sequence continues at coordinate 16,716,939 of NC_085022.1, forward strand.
CAGACACACAAGGTCCAGACACACAGACACACAGGGTACAGACACACAGACACACAAGGTCCAGACACACTGGGTACAGACACACAAGGTACAGACACACAGGGTACAGACACACAGACACGCAAGGTCCAGGCACACTGGGTACAGACACACTGGGTACAGACACACAGGTCTGGCAGGCAGGAACAGGACTGTACTCTCAGCTCCGGATCACTTGACCTCTCGAGTTGAGACTAAGTCAGGTCAAGTACAATGAATCATACCGTCATACAACATGCGGCATAACACACACACACACACACGTCCTTTACGCACAAACACACCGTCACACAGTCAGAGCAGAGCAGGGCAGCCCTTGGTGATGTCATTGTCCCTATGCTATTTTCACCAGGCATAAACAAAGACTAAAGAATGTAGGACATGGCTGAGAGGCAGGCGATCTTCGGACGCTATGTTGCTTTTCACACACACACAAAGAGGCTTTAGAGAGGAACCCTCAGAGGTTAGGTCTGATCCTGCTCTCTGTCGCCAGGCCACTGAATCCTTTTGTAAAGCCATGAAAAGCACAGACAATCTTCGTGCATTGATAATGCTTTTGTGAATGCGTGTGTGAGAGAATGCGTACGTGTGTGTGTTAAAGTGTGTGTGTGTGTTTTGAGCTCGAGGCCTATTCTTCTTATCCCTTACCCAAACATGAGAAGGCTCTCAGCTGTGTGTAAGGGGAGACGATGGAGAATAACTGTCTAGGACATCGAGCAGGTCAGATTTCATGACCGTTAATGCGTCGCACACATCTCTAGACGCACACACACATCTCTACCCACATCTACACATACTATACACCTACACACACATGCATAGGATAGCTGGCTGTTCTGCCAGCTCAGTGATCCTGGGTGACATTGGAGAGTCCAGAAAACTGTCAGGTGTAACAGAATGAATGTGAACATGATTTACTCAGACCCCAGAGCTACGGACAGACTCCACCTTGGCCCCGGAGCAGTCCGGGGCCTTGCAACCCTCCAGAGAAGTCAAGGTAGTGAGGGTGGGGGGTAACCTGGTGAGTCATCCTGTGTCTGGTGCACACCGTATCCAAGCATCTACAGTAGACATCTTTCAGCGCTCTGCTAAAAACCTCCCTCTGAAAATCTATTTCCTAAAGATCACACATTTGTTCCACGGCAGGCTATTTGTCCCAGAGTGCCTTCGTGGAGAGGGGTTTCATTAAGAGAGCTGGTCTCAGCTGAGCTGCTGTTCAACAGAGTTCAAAGCGATCGATTTGCACAGCAGCCCCTGGCTCTTTTAAAAAGGTCTACACGTTTCTCGAACCCCCAACTCCTCCAAGCTCGCCCCTCCCTGCCCCCCACACCTCCCCAGTAAAGGAAGCCAGCGGCCGGTACACTAGGGCATCCCCCCCTCCCCCTCACCCATCACAATGCAGGAAACTCCATTAATAAAACCCACATTCAGCTTACAGGGCTCTAGAGTCGCACTATGCGACCAAAATGTGTACTGGTGCGACTAAATTTTTTCCTAGGTCGCACCGGTGCACCTAACCTCCTCGCATCCGCTGTCTCTCCACAAACGAAGCGTTTGTTATCCTAAGACGGAACTGACACTCATGGTTGGATCATATCGTGGTCTAAACCAATCAGAGACAGAGATGGGGCGGGTCTTTGCCTCTGATTGGCTGTGGTCCAGATATTCCTGTAGCTCCGTGCTGTGTGATTGAAATTACGACCTCAGCACCAGAGAGTCAGTTTAGCAGACCTGGGCATTGTACGGCCCGCGGGCCATAACCGGCCACAGGCTGTCTCAATCCGGCCCACGTGAGGTAAATCATAAATAAATGTGTTGAGCGGTAGTAAATATGTAGTCCTGAAAGACTACAGTGATCAGGCGATTTACATATGTGCGCTTGCGCAACCTCACCGACAGGAGAGTTAGCTGTTGGTTAGCCCTCGAAAATGAAAAACTTTGCCACTGATTAACTTTTAACAAGACATGGACTTCTAAGTATCTGTTTACTGAGGTCAAAGTGAAAACTGTGAAGAAAAAAAACTAACGCGGACATAATAAGAACTTGACTGATTCAGTGGGCGCGGGCTGATGGTTTGCTAGTTGAACTGCAGACCCTGATCATTACCTGTCAGCTGTCCTTCGCATATCCACCTCAGACATTCAGACAGATTTCGATGCACTTGTTCAAGCCCAGTGGATTTCTCTCACAGAACAAAATGAACTGAAAAAACGTATTGCTTTTTGTATAAAGTTGATCAATTCCACATCTTTAACATACTGCAAAACAACTTTTCAGTGTTTGTGAAGATTAACTGGTTACAAATAAAATGAAACACTTGTTGTTTATACTGTTTATTACTTCTATAATCTTTCCTATTTGACCTACACCAAAATCTAAAATATTTATATAAATATTTACAGAATGTCCTTATTCTTCTGATAACCAGTAGCAGCTAATCAAAATATATACTTTACTGCTTTTTACAATGGGAGAAAATGAATAGTGAGCGAATTTATGAGGCCCTCCAACACATTTCAGGTTTCTCATGTGGCCCCTTGTAAAAATGAATTGCGGACCCCTGAGTTACGAAGCTGGGCCATGGAGCTAACCCATGGAGCTAGGATTTTGATGCTAGGGAGAGTGTGGCAAGATGATTTAGCCAAGGCCATAGGGCAAGAAGGCCAAATTACAGGTGTTGGCCATCTGAAGGGCATGGGACAGCAAGGTGGGACCCGCTATAAGACTTTGAGCCATGAAATGTTAGGTCTCAGTTCAGGGAAGCACTTTTAAACTGTAGCACTCTATTTTGAAATGTTTTATTTTGCTTAAAATGTTTTAGTTTGGTAGCTAAATGACTAAATGTAGCTCAGTGAAGCACTTAAAAGATTTGTTTTTATATATATACAGTATGATTGTGCTTCAAATAAAAAAATATTTACCTACACCTTATTCTTGTTTAAGATCATTTACATAATATATATGAATGTATATGGAGCGTGATAAAAAGGGGACCTTGAAATTGTGGCGACGCAAGGAAAAATTTGGGTGCACCTAAATTTTGTGCTGGTGCACCTAAATAAAAAAGTTAGGCGCACCAGTGCAACCAAGGCAACAAGATAGTCTGGAGCCCTGGCTTATGAGCTAACGGTGTGTCCGACTATAGCAGGACAGAGAGATGGACAGGGTGTAAAGAGCATGTGTACAAACAGCAAGGAAGGGAATTAGCACACAGAGCATGTGTTGTACACTACAGTACATCAGGACAGGGAGCTAGCACACAGAGCATGTGTACTAGACTACAGCTGGACAGGGAGCTAGCACACAGAGCATGTGTACTAGACTACAGCAGGACAGGGAGCTAGCACACAGAGCATGTGTACTAGACTACAGCAGGACAGGGAGCTAGCACACAGAGCATGTGTACTAGACTACAGCAGGACAGGGAGCTAGCACTCAGAGCATGTGTACTAGACTACAGCAGGACAGGGAGCTAGCACTCAGAGCATGTGTACTAGACTACAGTACATCAGGACAGGGAGCTAGCACACAGAGCATGTGTACTAGACTACAGCAGGACAGGGAGCTAGCACTCAGAGCATGTGTACTAGACTACAGCAGGACAGGGAGCTAGCACTCAGAGCATGTGTACTAGACTACAGTACATCAGGACAGGGAGCTAGCACACAGAGCATGTGTACTAGACTACAGTACATCAGGACAGGGAGCTAGCACACAGAGCATGTGTACTAGACTACAGCAGGACAGGGAGCTAGCACACAGAGCATGTGTACTAGACTACAGTACATCAGGACAGGGAGCTAGCACACAGAGCATGTGTACTAGACTACAGCAGGACAGGGAGCTAGCACACAGAGCATGTGTACTAGACTACAGTACATCAGGACAGGGAGCTAGCACACAGAGCATGTGTACTAGACTACAGCAGGACAGGGAGCTAGCACACAGAGCATTTGTACTAGACTACAGTACAGCAGGACAGGGAGCTAGCACACAGAGCATTTGTACTATACTACAGTACAGTAGGACAGGGAGCTAGCACACAGAGCATGTGTACTAGACTGCTGCACTACCCGACAGCTGTTGATGTCATTGGCGCCGTGCATGCATGTCACGCATGAACCTAAACAGAGAAGGCCATCGAGCTAATCAGATCAATATGCCCTCTGTAACCCCCGGCCGCGTGACTCGGAGATCCAGAAACTCAAGGTGATTCCAACCCCACCAGCTCTGCCCCACCCACACAGCCAGCCTGAGCCTGGTCCACTTTAGCTATATTGACTTGTCCGTTCGCACGAAGTGAGACCTAATTATGGATCTGATCCGTTGATCTATTGATTGCTCCAAATGGAGAGATAAACACGCCACCGACACCATATTAGGTAGCGTTGCATCATGGTAGGTCTGGCGGAGGCCTTTCCTGTCGCTGGCATCTCTACACGCACGCACACACACACACACACAAGCACCTGTAGCTACTTTGCAGTACACTAATGTTCTTATGTACTGTAGCTGAATGTGCTCTGCCACATGGAGACCAACAGGGTGGAAGAGAAAAAAAAATTGAAATTGAAATAGAAGAGGAAGAAGGGGAGTTATGTTCTACTCTTCCAGTTACATCATGTGTGCGGTTGTGTGTGTATGTGTGTGTGTGAGGGAGTGTGGTTGCCACCAAGTCCAGCCCAGCCTTGTTCAGCTCAGGGGGACACAATCCTGCAGGGAAATCAGAAGTCTTTGTGTGATTTAATACCACGCTTGTGTGGCCTCCATGAATAGATGCCAGGGAAGAGCACTGGGAATGGGATGACACCCAGAAAAGAGAGAGAGTCAGAGAGAGAGAGATAGAGAGAGAGAGAGAGAGAGAGAGAGAGAGAGAGAGAGAGAGAGAGAGAGAGAGAGAAAGAGAGAGAGAGAGAGAAAGAGAGAAAGAGAGAATGAGACAGATAAAGAAAGAGCAAATGTCTATTTCCAATCACATTATACAGTATGGTTAAGCTCCTCTATTAAGAGTGCAACACGGCGGGATTCTTAGTTGAACTACAGGGCTCCAACCTGTCACCTCAGAGAGTGGTCTCCCCCACCGAGCCAATAGGCAGACTCCTCCATCTCCATGACTGGAGCCTGAGGCTAGCCTGCTGGCCACAACAACACAACCAACGGAAGCGGCAGCGAGAGGCCTTCGAACGCTCAACTTCTCCACTGACTGCCTCGCATGCAGACTAGGGTACGAGACGGCACGGCCCGGCGCACACGTCCCTCTGTGCTCCAGCGCCTCGCTGCCTAGCGAGAGAGAGGGAGTTCGGAATAATGGGAACGGATTAAGAGTTTGGAGGCTCAGACTCTTTCCTCTGACAGCCTCGAGGCCCCGTCCGGGACGTGGGGGCATGCAGGGGGGTTCAGGGGAGGCGGGGGTGGGAGGGGTTGCATTTGTGTGGAAGATATGAGCTAGGGGAGGTCGTGAAGTTCCAGGCCTGAACTACAGGTAAGTATACAATTATTATTGTAGTGTTTTACCTGGATGTGCTTCCCATGAAATACGTTTGTCTCGATGTGCTTCGCATTGAATAAGGCCTGCGTGTAGAATGAGAGGGTGGAGCCATGCGTCAGGTGGACCCAGTCACTTTGCATAAGAGTGGAAACACACGCACACACGCACACAAAAGATCCTCCATCTGTGTCCAGGAGCTTTTTCCTCCACCCTTGATACACCTCTGTGTCCCTCAGCAGGTATCAGAGTGCAGGGCCACAAGCCCTGGTCACACAGCACATTTGACCAGACTCACAAGTCACATCTAAGGCCTTCATAACACACGACATGTTTATCTGGACTCGTGTCTTTTGAGGAAATCTTACTGTTGCACGTCTACATTGGATTCTAGTCCCAGTGTTTGGAGTCTCTCATCTGTTCCTGTCTCCCGCTGAGGGTCTTCCATTGAAGATGACCCCCTACTGGTTAAATAGGGGCCATGCTGAGATTGACTCTGTGTATGTGTGCGTGCGTGTGTGTGTGACAGGTGCAGACAGACCCAGGATGAATGGCTGGATGCAGCAGCACAGCAGAAACGAGGACTGCTCAGGCATATAAATGAGAGGGACAGAGAATGAATGAAAGGGGGAGAGAGGGAGGGGGCTGACAGAGCAACAGAGACAGAGGCAGAGACAGAGGCAGAGACAGAGGCAGAGACACAGCTCATCAGATATTCAGAGTGAGAGAACTGTTATGCTTTTGTCACATTTTGATTTACTAGTTGTTTGCGATCCATACAGCAATCAATTTGTAAACATATTGTCCTTGAATGCACATCAATCTTCGTGATTTAGAAAATGTTTTATTATAGTTATTAATTGAAAATAGTTTATTTCTGTTTCATGTCAATTAATTATCATAGTTGGCAAGCCTTTGGCAACACTAATCTGTTTTTGCCATGCCAACAAGTCACTTGAATTGGTGTGTGGGGTTGCATCAAATTCCCCTTTTTTGCTCTGTTAAATTGCTGCACCAGTCCACACTTGACCGGTGGGGATCTCATTCTATTATGACTGTAACTGTTAGCTGCTCCTGGCATTCTCTAATCCCTGCTCTCCTCTCTCTGTCCCCCCCCCACACACATCCCTTGTGGTGTGGGGGGTTTGAGTTGTCAGCACCTGCCTGGTCGTCGGTCAGCCAACGCTGGACCTGGTCGCGAGTCTCCCGGTCCTGTCCTACATCTAGAAAGTTGAACAATGGATTTTGGTGTTTTAAAAACCCATCGACACTGTATGACTATGTTTAGCCTGTGTTCTGCTCCTCTCTCTCACCAACCGTCTCTGGAGGAGGGGATCCCTCTCTGAATTGCTCCTCCCAAGGTTTCTTCCATTTTTTTTCTCCTGTTGAGAGTTTTTTGGGAGTTTTTCCTTGTCTTCCTTGAGGGTTTAGGTTGGTTGAGGGGCAGTTCTATGGGCATATGTGAAGCCCTCTGTGACATGCTTGCGTGTAAAAAGGGCTATACAAATAAATTTGATTTGATTTGAATTAAATTGAACTAAGAGATCGGGAGGTAATTGAAAAGAGATAGACAAAGAGAGAGATAGAGACAGGGAGAGCGAGACAGGGAGAGCGAGACAGGGATACATGTGGAGACTAAGAGTCAGAGAAAAAAGGAAAGAGAGAAAGAAAGAAAGAAAGAAAGAAAGAGAGAGAGAGAGAGAGAGAGAGAGAGAGAGAGAGAGAGAGAGAGAGAGAGAGAGAGAGAGAGAGAGAGAGAGAGAAAGTTAGGACTAAAGTGTTACATTCTAAAGGAGGGTTTGGAAACAGAGCTCCAACCCTCCAGAAGAGGAAGAGAGGAGAGGAGAAGGGAAGTGTGCAGAGAAAGAGAGGAGAAGGAGAGTAATGCAGATCAGAAAATACAGAGGAAGCCAGTGATGATGAAGGGAGGAGAGAAGAAGGGATGGATGGACGTTCCTTTCGAGACAGACATTTTCAGCGCTGTACTGAGTCTCTAGATGACTACTGTGGATATATCCTTGTATTCAAACACATACACACACAAATGCCATTCATTTGAGTCTTTGTGGGTGGCATAGTCCATAATTGAATGTGAAAGCAGAGAACAGAGCAGAAAAGGAATGCTCTTTGACGAAGGTGCAAGGTCACAGGTCAAAACTACAGATCTGACCTCAATTACAGATGAACACTGCCTTCACCTGTGCACTAGGTAGCTAAAGCACTTCAGAGTGAATGGGATAGTATTACAACAGAACAGTTCAGCGTGGACCCTTCCCTGCTGTCCTTCTGATGGTCCACACCCGTTTCTCTGTCTTTATCTTTCTTGTATTTCATTCTCTGTCTGCCTCTCTCTGTATTTCTCTCTCTCTCTCTCTCTCTCTCTCTCTCTCTCTCTCTCTCTCTCTCTCTCTCTCTCTCTCTCTCTCTCTCTCTCTCTCTCTCTCTCTCTCTCTCATCTCTCTCTCTCTCTCTCTCTCACTCTCTCTCTCTCTCTCTCTCTCTCTCTCTCTCTCTCTGTACCTCTCTCTCTCTTTTTGGAGTCAGAAAATCAGATTCAGACAGATTTGAATTCAGAACATCATTGACTATTAGGAGCCGTGAGAGAAAAGAACAATTTGTCTCTCTGTCTATCACCAAGCGTGTGCGCCTGTGTGTGCATGCACAATTCCAATTGTGTACAGGGAGGACAGGAACAAGGAGCCGAGCGGAGATGGCTGACTGAAGCGTCGTCCCTGGTGACCCAGCTTTTCTGCTCCGTGCCACAGCAGAGAGCCCAGACAAACCTGTCAGTCTCTTTACAATGGAGCAGCCGTGTCTGCAGACACACCGCCTCTCTCTGTCACGTCTCTGTCATGCTATCTCCTTCTACCCTTTCTCTGTCTGTCTGTCTCTCTCTCTCTCTCTTTCTCTCTGTCTCTCTCTCTCTCTCTGTCTCTCTCTCTCTCTGTCTCTCTCTCTCTCTCTGACTCTCTTTCTCTCTCTCTTTGTCTCGTTCTCTCTCATCTCCGACAGTGCAAGTGAGAGGTAAAAGCATGAAGAAGAAGCCAGACATCACAATACTGAGAAGGTTGGCCTTGGAAAGACAGCAGGGGAATAGGGTTTTCAGCCAACACAACATAACCCATAAACACTGGATGTTCCAACCTGGCCTTTGTACTCTTTGTTAACTATGTTAACTGACAACTGAGGGAAAGGGAGGGGGGAAGGGGTGTAATCGTTTTGAGTTTTTGAACTGAAAAGATAGCACAATAATTAGCGTTTACCCGCTGAGCAAAGTGCCATAACATTTTGTGGTTAATTAATTCAGCACCAGAAATTATGAAAATAACTTTGCGTGACGCAAGTGTGAAGTGATTGGTGATGTTTTGATGTAATTGAGCTGCGGCTGTAATTAGAATCATTACCCAGGAAAACGATGTTTTGTCTACAAATGTCTACAGCGCTAAAACACGCCAATTTGTGAGGGCGGAAACAGGAAGTGGTCACAGGGATCTACTGGCTACCGTCAGTTTGCATCGTGACAGCCAGTGTGTAGCAGGATCAAACACGATCAGGGTCATTTCGACACTCAGACCCTTTTTTCCAAAGCAACATGCAAATATCGCATACAGCACAAGCAGGAGATTATCACGGATTAGAAGTGCACAGTTCTGTCTCGACCCTAACCCTAAATAAGTTTCAACGCCCACGCCATATCCCTTGTCATACGATCAGACGTTTTTATACTAGCCAGTTAATATGTCTGGCCCATTTGTTATAGGTCTAGATGGCATACACAGCTTTAGTGTAATAAAAGATGTTTGTGGACTGCGCTGGTCCCTTGCTGTCCAGTGAGAGGCACAGAGAGAGACATGGTCTGAAAGCAGTCATGCTCTGCTTTAACACTCCCGCACGCACGTCTCTGATTGGCTGTCCTCCGCCCGGCCCTTTAAAACAGGCCTGTTTTCTCAGCTTTGTGGGCGAGTGTGAGTGTTTGACGGGGCGATAATAGAGTTGCCTCGCCTCGCCGAGGCAGGTGGAATCTCCACGTCAGGCGCGAAGGAAACAACGCTCGCCTTCGCAAGGCATCTCATTTTGCGACGGCGCGCGTGTTATGCAGAGACGGAGGGGTGAGCGGGCCACAGGAGGAGAGGAGGAGGGGAGGAGGAGCGGAGGAGGAGGAGGCTGTTTCTTCTGCCTCGTCAGATTGTCTTCTCTCAGCTTGATCCTGGGAGGCTTCTAAACTGCCTGCCGGGTGCAACGCAGCAGAGCTAAATAAAAACCTGTAATGATTACAGCAGTAACACTATTTCCCTCCCGACCCACCCACCCAACATCCCCCATCCCCCACCCCCTCTGCTCCTACCTTCTCACTCCCCCCCGTCCTTCTCTCCCTGCTCGGGGAGGGCTACTGGGGGGTTCGTTTACACTTAATTAGCCTCTGGTGGTTTTGTGGCCCGTGCTATCAAGGCTGCCTCCAGTGTAAACACAGGTATGTGGAGGCCCGGCCTCACGCCCGCAGTCTGCTAATGTGCTAATGTGCTAATATGTTAACGTGCGACGGCCCATGTCTGTTGCCATTATTGTTATTGTTGTCGTCGCTACTCTCTGCAGCGCTGAGGCTGTTTGTGCTGCTCCAGCGGAACAAGGCCCTCCAGGCGGAGCCCTTCCAGGCTGTCTGCGCCCACAGGCCTCTCCCAGGACGGAGAGGAGGAGCCGGGTGCACAGAGTCGCCAGCTGGGGGACAGGGTTGAGAAGGGCTGGAGGCAGGGAGGATTGTGGAGGATGGTGAGGGTGTGGGGCTGGAAGCAGCGGTGATGTATAGGCTGGAAAGACAGGTGTTCAGTGGTGGGAAGGTGGGGCCTGGGGTGTCGAGCAAAACCCAAGCTGTCAGCTGGCGACTGAGACCCAGCACTAGGAGGGGGTGGACAGGCCTGGTGAAAGAGGTGTGTGTGTGGTGGAGGTACAACCAGTCTATACAGCCAGGTTTACAGAACCGCAGAAATAGCTGTTGGAATTGTCCACAACAAATAATGGCACGGTATAAAGGATAATAAAGAGGACAAAAAACTAATCTAAGTTCACTGCCTCTCTAGAGCAAAGAAGTCCATTACATTGGGAGATTATAAACGCCAAGTGAGCTGACGGAAGCCTGTTGGGTAAGGGCTTCTTGTCTGGCGTGCAGAGAAGCCACAGAGAATACAAAAAACAATCTATTCAATTATAGAATGGCAAGCGAGTTAGAATTCCGTGCACAGGCCGTGTACGAGAACACAACTGAATACAGTGGAAACTTTCCTCAGCCCAACTTCATCTCCCGCGCCTCAGCGGGCGGGCCGCGATCGAGACAGCGGGAAGCGCTTTTGACAGCTATTAGAGATAGCTGCTGTGCACCCTGCTCAAAACCGGCCCTACACAATAATCAGGTCAGAGAGCTTTCTCTGACAAGCAAAACATGAGGCCTGGACGTCATCCCTCGTCCCACACAGCCTCCATCTCACCGACGAGGCCTGTTCTGAGATTCCACCCACAAGCGTGCCAGGGAGAGGCAGGCCCCCTCGGATTGAAATGGAAGGTTACATTTACATTTAGTCATTTAGCAGACGCTCTTATCCAGAGAAACTTACAGTAAGTACAGGGACATTCCCCCAAAGCAAGTTGGGTGAAGTACCTTGCCCAAGGACACAACGTCATTTTGCGCTGCCAGGATTCAAACCGGCAACCTTCTGATTACGAGCCCAATTCCCTAACCACTCAGCCACCTAACTCCACAAGGTTAGGATAGACAGGAGGTCAATGCAGTGTGTCTTCAGCATTCAGATATATGGTGTCACAGTTAGACGGGAATCAAGAAACGAGGACTACCAGAAGGCTGGGCAAAGATAAAGGATACATCGACTGTACAACTACGTGAACATGCATACTGTGTGCATAGGCCTATGTCCAGGACCTCAGCACTGAGACTATCCCTATAAGACCCTGAGGTTAGGTTGAGGATGATCTGTATCTGTGCTCCATCCACTTCATCTCCCTGCCTGTGTGCAGACAGACTGGCTGGGGACTCTCTTTGAATGCCACTCCATCAGTCTGGCAGCACGCCTGGATGTTAAATGTCATTGGGAAAAAAGCCATGAAACTTTCCCCCAACAAAAGTTCAAGTGAAACTCTTTGATCAAAGAAGAGGGGCCTCTGACGGATGGAAATATTCCAGGGGCGAGGCTTGATAGGTACATCTGACATGTCAGGGACGAGAAAGACAAGCTGCCCTCTCCACCCTCCTCTCCCTCTCCTCCTACCCCTCCTCTCCCTCTCCTCTCCCCCCCTATCCTCACCTCTGCTCTCCTCTCCTCCTCTCCCCCCACCCCCCCGCCCCCTCCCCATCCAGCCGCCGGCAGACCAGGATACCGTGACTTCGGCGTCTGAACCACAGAGCCACCCACTACAGAGGGTCGGGGAGGCCCAGGGGAGAGGTGGCCCGCAGCGTCAGGGCTAAGAGGATGGACTGAAGCCCCGCTGGGAGTGGATCACTTACGGTAAGGCGACACCAGGGTCCATGCTGCGGCACGGCTCCCAGGCGGCAGGGAAGGGGATCTGCTGAGGACAGGGGGACTGACAGATCTTATCGTGACTGAGATCCTGTCTGGATCCCGCCAACATCCGACTCCCTACTCTGCTCTCTCCACGGCACCTCTCCGGCCCGCTCTCTCTCTTGTTCTCTTTCGCGTTCTGCTTCTCGCGCTCTCGTCTCTCTCTCGCTCTTCTTTAACCTCGCCTGTCTCCCCCTCTCTCACACACACACACACACACACAACATATAAAAGTCCACATTGTGAGGATTGTTAGGCAGCCCTCTGCTGAGTATAGCCATATTAATTGGGGGCTGGTGGGTCTCTGCCCTTCTATAACCCCGGTCTGCTGGGCCCCTAGTGGGCCCCTGGAGGGTTCCTTCACAGTAATAGGGGGATGCCCAACCACGATGAACCACAAAAAGATGATATGTCAATGGGGTCATCAGACAAGACACACAGATCACAGTGTAAAGCGACAGTACTGTCAAATGATTGGTCCTTCGAAGCCCCTTCCTCTCATGCTGCCTCGTCCACCTGTGACTGACGACATCCATCCTTTCTCTCTCTCTCTCTCTCTCTCTCTCTCTCCCTCCCTCCATCCCTTCCCTCCCTCCCTCTGTCTCTATCTCCACGGCCCGGTGTGCCAGGGAGAGGACAGTGCCATCATTCACCGGCTCCCTCCTCCGCCAAACACGGTAGTCAAAGTGCATGCAGTCTGCACAGTGAATGGGGAGGCTGGCAGGCACTATAGACCACCTCCCCCCCCTTCTCCAACACACACACTAACACACACAGACACACCCACACACACACCCATGCACACCGACACACACACACACACAAACACACAGCCATGGCGGCAATCCAAAAATCTCATTTGCATGGCCAACAGTTAGTACCTCAAAGGTGGCTTGTTAGGCAGGCCAACACAAATTTCATTAACCTCAGGGTTAAAACACTCTGCGCTTCTGCTTCTCTCACTCCTGCCTGCCCTCGCTCTCTCTCCCCTCATTCTTCACCCACACATTCCTGCACAGTCGGTGCTGCAGAAAAACAAGCACACTATAACCAATGACAGTGTAAGGTACGGGGGGGGGGTATTCTAGCACTCATGTAATTCCATAGAGCATGTCAGGAACAATAACACTTCCTAAGTGCATCAAGAAGGAAATAAACTAAAATACTGAAGACTCTTTGTTTGTTTGTGCGTGCGTGCGTGTGTGTGTGTGTGTGTGTGTGCGCGCATGAGTCAAAGGTCCAGTACATTGAGTCTTCTTGCCTTGGTTACAGCACCAGGAACATTTCTCATCTGAATTATACCGGCAGTGAGATTTGCTGTGTAGGCCAGATAAGCTCTCCTGAGATTCACCACTAAGCCTCCACCAGTCTCACTTCTCTCCTGGAGCAGCCTAGACTACAGTCCCATACACACAGGACTGCATGGCCGTCTGGCCGTCTGTCCGTCTCTGTCTGTCTGTGCACCTGCCCGTTTTGTCATTGTTGTGCGTGTGCACATCCTTACATCTGCACGTCATGTTCTGCCAACCAAAACCAATGTTTAGCACCAGAGGCAATTTCTTCCTGATGCTTCTGACCATGACAACCAAAGCAGCTAAAATTAGGGAGAGGTGACATCCGAGGGCAGTGTTGCCATGACAGCCAACAGGCCAGTGGGTATTGATGATAGAGCACAAAAAGGCAAACCCACTTGCCGTCCATTACTCCATGACATTTAATGGAGACCCACGGTCACTACTGTGTGAGGGTGTGGGTGGAAGGAGAAGGTTCATTTCTTCAAGTCCACTGGGCTTATTTTAGAACACGGAATTGAGAAGGGATTTACTTCTATCAGCACAGAGAGCACCGCGGAATATCTTGCCAATCGGATTGTATGTGTCCTATATGCTGTCTCCCTTGGCAACTAACCAGCCAGGCCGCTGTAACTCTTAAGACCTCTTGCCAGTGCCTTGCTCCCGAGCTGTTGCATTGAATATGTTGTGTTTGTGTGTTTGTGAATGTATGTGTATGTGTTTGCAGCAGGTGTGTATTTGTTGTGATTGTAGCTTATTAGCCAAGCCCAGCCCAGGCCCAGTAGACCCATTGCTAGAAAACAGAGGTCTTGTATTTTTGACTGGTCAACCACATAATATGGCTCTCAAACGGCTATCAAACACACACAGTGCTGCCAACACACATCTTGATTAAAATGTTAACAATTATCCACACAGCTAAGGGATTTACCAGACTGTTTTACACCAGCCAGGTTTGTTGTTTTGATGAACTTCAGTCAGAGTCATTTCCTGGGTGTTTATTTGTCTTTCTAACCTCCAGCTTGTCGACAGCAGATGGACTGTGATAACTCACCTCAGAGTGGATCCTTCTCCGTAAAAACAACTATTTTCAAGTGGAGCAGATGTCTATGTCCTCAGATAAGTGGACCCCCTATGGAAGCAGATGATGCGCTCTCCAACCCATAGCAGACATGCTATTCTTCTCACATCTCTAATAATGCTGTTTGTCGACTGACTGTCTGACTAGTTGACTGTCTGACTAGTTGACTGTCTGACGGGCTGGGTAAATGCCTGGTGCTACAGTAAGGAAGGACAAGGAGACTGGTTCTCCCCTTCAGAATTTAAATCACAGACTAGGCACAATCGTCTCATTGTGGCGGACCTTGTAGAAGCATAGCGTGTGTAAGGTAGTTTGTGTTTGGATGTGCACCTCGGGGGGTGGGGGGAAAGGCCTGGAGAGAAGGGCTTGCTTTGCTTTTTGGTCAAGCAGAATCACACTGTTCAGTTGAAGTCGGTTCAGTTGAAGTGATGTCTATGCTGAGCAAGCTGTACTCTTATATTCGGAGGGTGAAGTTATATTTTTTTTATATAGCGCCCGATCCCAAAATAAGTCATTTAAGGTTATCGTTCCTATAAAACAGGTCTATAGCTTGCTCTTTGATTCAACAAACTAAATGGCCTTATGTTATTTATCTTATTTACACGACGGCTTGTCATTTCTGTCTCTACATGGTCGCCGTTGCCCCCCCCGCCATAGCTGTAAACCTAGGGGAAGCACTGCACGCGCTAAATTTCTACCCCGACTTCTCTACTCTCTGCATATTGTAAATCTGATGTGTATGAAAAAGCATCTCACTACAAACAGGAAAATGTGATTTCCTCTCAGTTCTGGTGCCGTGGACAATTCAGGCCCAAGAACACACAGATCATCTAACATAAGAAGCAACTGAAATCTTTCAAATGAATCTAGTGGTAAAGTGGACTGGATTATGTGGGGGTCACATAAGGCAGACTAACATACTTAACCCTAACTACCCTGTCATCTGTAACCCGCCTCACCTCTTCCAGAACAAGTTTACAAAGGTTCAAAAACCAGTATCGGATCATCTGCCTCCCTACATTACATTATACTATTACTTTATTCATTTAGCAGAGGCTTAAATCCAAAGTGACATACAAATAGTAGTAGTCACTCACAGCAAATAATCAAGGACTAGACATACACAAGCCTACAACTGCATGCAACATCATGGGTGTATACATTGTATCAACCTTAGGCCTAGTTACAGCTTCTACTGCAGTCCAAATGAGAAATTCAACCACTCCAAAGACAACAGTTTTTACAACTTCTGGGAAAGAAACATTTCTGTTTACTAGTACATGTTGTACACCAATATCTTCCCACCCCCAGTGCACAGCAACAGGTGATGTTCTCCACGCGTTCTTCCTGAGTGATTGACAGGTCATGACCTCGGCACCCGCAGTCCTTTCATTATTGATAAGCCAACAGCCTCTTACTTTGACCTGGCTGTCGACTACTGCGCTGCGCAGCACAGTGTAGGGAAGCGAGGCTATTGTTTATTTATGAGTAGATGTTTTTCCTTCTATTGCTATCCGAATAAGCAGATCATCATGAAGCATCATAAGACAAACAGGATATAAGATGAGAAAGAAAGAAAATCACACAAAGTCGCACCTGCAAGCTTGGTTCTTAAATCAATGCACTGCATTTTTGTGGATTAGATTCAGATCGATAATCTTTTAACTATTTTGTCAGATTCCTTAAAAAACACATGACTAATGTAACAACCAGCCAACTCGTGTAGGCTTGCAAGAATACCGGTACCTTTTCCGTAGTTGAAGTGGAGTTTGATAGCTTTGCCCTGGTTGATGTGCAGGTAAGTGAACCACACGGCGAAGGTGAACAGGACCAGCAGCAGAAGGAGTTTGAACTGCTTCCGAATTTTCTTCACAGGGAAGCGCAGCATCCTCGCTGGAACATCATCCGGTTACCGGCTGCGGAAACGAAGAGAGTGTCAGGACGTTGGTTGGAGTTTTGGATTACATAAATTCTTCCATCATACTCGGACTATAACTACAGGCTTAATGTCCAACACAGTCCGACCGTGATGAATTCTTAGTCTGGGACTATGAGACTTTAATGGGGTTTAGAAGAATTTCAGTAGCTCTACATTCTCGCTCTTACAATGTACAGTAGAGACAGCTATGACACGGAGACTTGCGGACAAGGCGACTAAAAGCCAGTCCAGCATCGCATTCCAGTTGTTGAGCGGTGACAGCCCGGAGCGGGGGAAAGGCGGCTGATCAAGAGCTGTAGCCTACACTCAGTGTGGCAGTAGGAACAAAATAGCAGTCCGGCGATAATCTATAAAAATCCCCTCTTGTTCGGGCTTTGGCTTCCCTGACACCGCGACGCTGATTATTTTAACGGCCACTCACACTGAGATCATCCCCCGGGATTTAAGACGCACTCAAGTGCACAGCGCGCGGCAAAAGGCTAGGTTCGTGGGGCTGAAAGAGTCTCGAGACCTCACGCGTGCATATGGGTTGTCACTAATGCCTAGTGTGGATGACTTTAGCCTACTAGTACTAGGCACGTTAACAGTGAGCTATCGGTCTTGTGTGAACATAGGCTACTCCCATACCGATGTTGAAGTAAAAGCATGCCTCAGTAAAACTGTTGCCCCTGCATTTATATCAGGCTATACTTTTCTGGGCGGCAATGGCTGTGTATACAAATGTATGCTGCTTTATAAATGCAACGACTGGTTAAACAGAGCCAAATATTTAAAACGAAAATATTGGTAGTAGTAGCCTAATTAATCACACTAATGGACCAGTTGGACCGGGCTCCTCGGCTATTCCCATGGGTGGAGGGATCAATTGTCACCCTGCACACTTGTCTGTTAAAGCCCCAGCGGCGCTGACACATTATCCTCACAAACAAAACCTTGGTTAAGAGTAGTAGCAAGTAGTCCTGGAAGCGCACCGGTTGTCAGGTGAAAGGGCTACATAAACGTGCCCGTGCGATTCGGGATCCCGGGAAACCTCTCAGAGGTCCATGTGCACCTTCACTCGCCTCTGTACTCCACGCGCTCTCGGCTGGTGCATCGTAGACTACAAAAAACCAAGTCCCAGCATTGTCAGCATCCGCCGAGCAGAACGTCCATGCAAGCCCCCGCTGAACAACATCCAAATCACGATGTGCTACAAGGATGCTAGCTGCGATAGACTGGCAGTGTTTTCATTTCAATCGTGAGCTCTTCATTTTTATTTTAACGCTGAAAATCGTCTTTCTCCTCTGTTGTCACCTTGCAAATCACATTACAAAACCATAGCGCTCCATTTCCGGAGTCACGGAAAATGTAAATGTGGTTTTACAGTAGTTCTCCTATTAAAGAAGGATTCCTGATCCCCTTGTACAGCAATCTGTACGCTCCTCTTCGCCCATCAATTGAGCGTTATAACGATGCTGGGCAACCGAACTTGGGAGGAGCCCTTGATTGACAGATCCGTTATCCAATAATAGCTATGGTTAGAAAGAGGCGGGATGACGACATTGCCTCTGTTGCTTCGTTTAAATAATAGTTGTAAATTGGAGCCTATTGCACTAAATCCAAGAACCATTATCTAAAATATTTGTGTTGGAGTGCGTACAGATTCAATTTATAGCCTATATGCCAGGTGGTATATCCCATGATCTGAATAAAATCAACATAGGCCTGTTCAAAGTACAGTTTACCGTAGCATACATATTTCCATACTTTGAGCAGAAACCAATAAACATTGGTCTACTGTGTATAGTTTTACACATCAAGATTAGAACATTCACATGCAGACGATAATAGCCTTCTTTGAGACGTGCGCTGGAGTGCCGCCTGTTGGTAAAAGATAATAAACCAACGCACCGCCATGTGCCTAAACTGAAAGCTGATCGTTAAGAACATCTGATCTTTTCCAAATCAAGTTGTTTTCCACTAGTTTGTGGAGGATCTCAAAGGTATACTTTGATATAATTTGTATAACTGTGAATACAATTACGTTTCCCCAACGATCCGTATCCTAGATGTGCGTGTTTCAGAACCATGGACACTTCCCCCACAACAGTTTGCGAGAGGCTATTAGTAATTTCTTCACGGTAATAGCCTACATTTTAACAAGCACTTTCTAGCATGACAGAACAGGATTACATTATTATTTTTCCAGGAATTTAGGATTCCTGTTATATATATTTTTATTTTCTTTTTGTATTATTATAACGTGTCCCTTCAAACATACTACATCATTTTTTGACATGCTGCGAAGGGGAAAAAAATGATAGATAATGTTTTTATCACACATATCCTCCCCAATAAATGAATAAGTCAATGAGCTACACCTTAGTGATTTAGTGTTTTTGTTTATGGAGTTTCTCTGCTTGCATGTAAAGTAAAGACATAGGCCTATATTATGACTGTAACATTTTTTGTCTCCTGGTTCACCTTTATCTGAATTCAACAGGTGTAGAATGGTCGACAATGCTCGTAGCAAAACAAGGAGTAAGATGGTAGCCTCAGAAATTAAATCGATATTCATCTATATTGTAGTCACACTGTAACTAAGCCTGACCTGAGAATTTGACCTCAGGGCCCTGTTGTCCCATCTGTGCTCCTGGTGGTGACCATGTCCCAGGACATAATCCTCCATCTCCACAGATTATAGGTAATCCTCACACATGTCTAGGTAAATTCCCTGAAGTCTGGGCCTGAAAGGTGTCTCTAATGACCCCAGTATAATTACATCCACTCTGCTGGGCTAAAGTATAACCTTAACTACCTTGTTGTCGCAGGTAGTGCATTATTAAAACTGATGTAGGGCATTTTGTTCATGGTCTGATAATAGCTTGTCCTCAGATGCAGGGCATCATTAGGATGTGTTTGGAGACCTGTATCTGTCTCATTCTAACTTTGATCATCTGTATTTTATTTTGGGTTTCTTAAATCTCTATAGCTACATTGCAACTGGTAATCTACCTGCCTACCCCCCTCTTGCCTTGTGCCTTGCACAGTCGTCTCACGATGTGGCTGATCACTGCTCCTGGCTACCCTTGAAGGAACAACAACAGAATGGGAAAATGCAGAGGACTAATTTCTATTAGTTGACACTTCTGCATGCCTGTGTGTGCATGTTCCCAGTGTCACTGTTTCCTGCACATGTTTGTGTCACTACGGAATGATAAATACAAATGTATTCTTCCCTTCTCTAGGTATACTAGAGAAGGGAAGCAGGGGGGCAATATGGCAATTGACATTGCTTGAGGTGAAAGGGTGGGTCATAGATTCAATATGGCAGCATTACTCTGGTAAATGTAAGTAATTGATTGTGAGGACTCTCATGAGAGATATTTTCTTGTGTGCACTCTCCTCCTCCTTTACCCTTTCAAAATATATTTTTTTCCTTAACTACATACAGAAAGAGTGCATTAAATGAGAGGTTCATACATTATATTTTCTACGCAATTGAAAGTACTTAAAATGTACAGAATTTTTTATTTTTAAAAATTCCTATTGACATCTATAATAAATGTAAGTTTGTTTGTACCCATACTTTGTGTGTATACTTGGGGGTTTGATATTTTTTCACTTGGGACCTCTTTTGGAATTCTCTACCCCCTAAATCTCAATCCCCCTCTCCAGCGGACTTGACTTTGCCCCCTCACCGCCACCACCTCTCTCTCTTTCTGTCTCTTTCTGCCTCTGGATACCCCTGGCATCTGGCTGCATTCTCCAAGGATCATCATGGATGGATAGATCTAGGCCGAGGGGAGGGGACTAGGTGGTGGGTGATGTGGGCTAAAGGCGATGAGCTGTGGGGAGGGATATGGGTGGGGGGTAAGGTGTGTGTTTGGGGGGGTGCTGTCTCTGGATGGTTGAATCCAGAAGAAGGGCAAATCCTTGAGGGTTTAGGTTGGTTGAGAGCATATGTGAAGCCCTCTGTGACATGCTTGCGTGTAAAAAGGGCTATACAAATTTGATTTGATTTGATATCTCTCCGTCTCTGACAGGTGTCATGGAGAGGGACGGAGAGTGTTATACCATTGACTGTAGGCAATGGGATGACACTGCTTAGGGGGGACCATAGGGGTCCTGGGTGACACAGCTCCCTAAATGGGGACGTGCTTGATATTTCAGTGGATGTGGTCAACTTGAGGTCTTGAAGGGGTAACGACTGTGACCTAGGAAAGGTGAAGATCACTGGTACTTTCAGAGGGGTCTCTCTAATTTTTCTCTTTCTTTCTTTCCTTCTTCTTCTTCTTCTTCTCCCACTCTCTCTCTCTCTCTTTGTCCATCTGTCTCACCACCTCTCACCCTCTCTTTCTCTCATCCCTCCCACTCCCTGTCTTCCTGTCCTCCTGTTTTTTTGTTTTCCCATCACCCGCTCAGCAGGGGGATGATGGCTTGAGCTCAGCTGAAATGTCATCTGGATTAAGGGTTGTGGCTCCGCCATCCTGGCTCAGACTGAAGTGCCCTCTGCACCCCTGTTTCCTAGTTATAACAGGTGCAGCCTGTCTTGCTGTCTGTCATCATGTCTGTCTGCCTGCCGCCTGCTTGCCTGTCTGTCTGCCTGCCTGTCTCTCCATTTCTGTCTGTCTGTCTGTTTGCCATCTGTCTGTCTGTCAGATGTCCTTTCTGCTCCACTGAGCCTTATCCCTACAGAGCCATTTCAGATTGCTTTTTTCAGATAATATTTGTCCATGTTTATAGATGAGTGAAATCAGAGAACGACACAAGAGAAGAGAGGAGATGGGAAGGAAAGCAAAAGGATGGCAAAAAGACAGAGAAGGAGACAGAGGAGAGAGAAAACAAGAGTAGAGGAAGGAGGAGAAAGTGAGGTAAGGGTTTTTGAAGATCACAACACACAGCAAATCATACTACATTTATGGATGCATTTTCTGTCCAAGCATCATTCTATTACTCCTACAGTTACATATTGATGTGAAGATAAACATTAAACAGTGAGTAAGCTGTTAGAGCTGGAATTCAATAGTCCAGGAAAAAATGATATTGATTTCATGACTGCGGCTCAGTGCCCAAGCATCCCCACAGTACCCCAAACACATGCATACACATGCACACACACACGCATACACACTCCTCGCCAACGGCCTTTTCCTTACATAGTCAAAATGATTTGAGGGTTCGACATCCCAGGAGATGTACAGAAGCAGTTTCAGACATCTGATACTCATGACACCACAGCTTTAGCCACACCCTCTCTGGCTCTTCTGAAGACATTCCATGCGGAGCTCTGGGGTCTCCTGTCAGTCTGTGTGGAACTCCAGGGCATTCTGGAGTTCCATAAAGAAGTGAGGCATAACGCTTAACTCTTGAGACAGCCTTCCTTTCCTAACAGGTGATGCAGCTAAATGTGTCTCCAACTGGGCTTGCAGCCGGCAGCCTCCCATTACTGGTAATGATCTCATCAAGATCATGATCTCATCATTCTCCTGGCTCCTCAGCCTCTCATCTGAGGACACGACGCCCACAGTTCCAGGCTTATCACACCGAGGCAGATACTGACACTGTGTCAAGACTACAACACCTAGCTTACTAGATGGGCCAGAGTTGGCTTTAAAACTTGCTAATTTTTCAGTGTGTCTTTGAACTTGAAGGGAAAAATCAATCATCCTTCTTCCCAGTATACTGTCTCTTTCAGTGAGCTGTCTCCTACATGGTTTGACAGGGAAAGGAGGAGGCCATTGTAATGGTTTTCGCTGAGATTAGAGAGTCTGTGTCTCAGTCGGAGGTGTAATTCAGATGGGACTTGAGCAGCACAGAATGAGGCACATCAGAGTTGTTTACTTGGTTTTTAGGCCTGCGTGAATGGATGTACACAGAAAGCGAGGAATCTAGGTCATTTCTTCTCCATCATTAGTATGCCAGCCAGGTGTTGCACAAAAAGGATTAGAGAGCGAGAAAATAATGCTTCTGGGCTCTCTTCTCCTGCTGAGGGAACAATCATACTTAACACTTAGCCCGAATCCCCCGCACCCCTACATCACTGCGTCCATTCAGATGCCAAGGGGTATGATGTCTTGTAGAGAAAGGTCAGAACTGGACAGGCTTGCGAGTCTTGACATTGCTTCTCCTGCTTTCTCCATGGTGATAAAATCAACTAGGACATAGGAATAGGATCTAGGGTATTAAAGGAAAAAAGAACCAAAACAGTTTTTGCCACTACAGTTCGTCATTACCTTCTTCAGGCCAGCGTTGAGATCCTTGTCTTACCTGGCTCTTTCACCCAAACTGAAAAGTTATCTGGCTGGGGCCTGGCCAATTGATGACTGAAATTGATCAGCAAAGTGTAGAGGGAGAAAAGGAGAAGGAACAGGAGGTATTCTTCATCCCCTGGTCATTACAGGTGGACTGACGGAGCCGAGAAAACAAAATATTGAGACTTTCGTGTTTATCCATCTTCAATGCATCAGCATCAAAATTCCATCTGGACATTCTCTCTGCTGGATGTTCTGAAGGCGAACAATGTTTTTTTTTTTCAATCCTGCAGCATTCAACGCCATATGGTCTTGGATTTTACGGAAGCACATAGCATTACATGACTCAGCTGCAACGTGTTCAACTTCCAACTTTATTTGTCCCTGAGGGCTATTGGTTTTGCAGCAAGACATAGAAAGTGGCTGTGAAGTCACCATCAAATGCATGTAGCAGACATGCAGAACTGTTTGCTCAAATACTTTTCATCTGTAACACAGTGTCCTTAAATACACCATCATATCAGATAGCATTCAAGTTCAGATAATCAATAGTTTGTCTATGGCAGTCGACAGAGACTGTGAGAGGTCCTTCAACATGTTGTCCCAAAATATCTTCTCCATCAGAGGGCCCTGAGGGCTCCATCAACTGAGATGGGCCTCCATGGAAAGCGAGTCTTGACAGACCTGGGGGAGATGACTGCATGGTCAGACCTTGCCCTGCTTAGTCCAACCCAGCTAAGCCCAGCCCAGCACACCCCATCCCTGCCTAGCCCAGTCCGCCCTTTACACCCTTGCCTAGACAAATCCAGATTAGCCCAGCCCTGCACATCCCAGTCCACCCAAGGTCCCGTCAGTCCAGCTCCAAGCCTTATTTGTCCAGTACTGGGAGCCAGAAGTTGCTAACCATAGCTTGGTCAGAGCACCACAGATTCCTGGTCATCCAGAAAGAGGACACCATTCAGGTCTACCAGAGCGGGACTCCTTATATCCCAAAGAGAAGCCAGATCCTAGAGATATTAACCACAGACGCCTGAAGCCTTCACCTGGAGCCTGTGGAACACACTTTCTTCTCACTGAGGTAAGAAAAAGTTGTTTATATGATGGTAAAATATGAGATTACAAGTTTGAAGAAAAAGTAGGGAGAGAGAAGGAGAACGAGAGAGCCAAATACAAACACTGTGATGACTTTCTGCAGTATTTGAGAGAGAGCAGGATGGAGAGGGTGAGAGAAAAAGAGTGGGAGACAGAAGGAGCAAGATATATATTGCTCGCGAGCACTCCTGAGGTAAAACTTCCACCTGTCTCGGTACTCAGCTTTGTGCCACGCAGCACTCACTTTGGCTGTGAAGTCATCATCAAAGGGTTCAGTCTGGCTTGCAGAAGGAGAGGCTTTGGTTGGTTCCATTAGAGGAACTCTAACACTCTCAGGACTGATTAGGTTATTAATACAGGCATGTGTGTGACATGGAACAAACTACACATGTTGTTTACTTCTCTTTCGCTAATCACCAATCTTTCATCCTTCCCCTGGTTTGCCATGGGGCCGACACAGTGCAGCAAAATGAATTATATCACCTCTTCTGAGACATAACTGGAACATACATAAATACACAGTGCAGTACAGTACATAACACCCATGTGCAAAATAAACCGGCACTCTTGCACAGAAGCACACACACTCAAACACACACTCAAACACACACACACAGATTTGCACTCCATCATCCCCCCTCCATAGTAGAGTGGTGAGAAGTGCCTCATTGTTTGAAAACCGACACAGTGAGTGACATTTAGCCTCCCGCTTAATTATGGGAAAGGGGTTTACTCCTAGAGATGCAGGTAATCTGCTCAGGAGAGCATAACAGCACACAGCTAACATAACACACTCACCACCCACACACCACACAAATACAGTACATCCCACACACACTACATACAAACCAACAAACATCACACAAACATCATACACATGCAAACAAGGAGATTGAACCTTTAAAGTGTCGAGTGGAAACATACATAGAGAGCACAGCTCATCAATACACAGGGCGTTATCGCTCAAAGCAGGTCTGAAGCTTTCTTTTTGAACTGAATCTGTATTATTTCAAATCAAATACCTTGTTGTCTGTGGTGAAGGGGTATGAGAGAGCAAAGGGAGGGAGGAGAGCAGGATGTGTGAGCCAAGAAAGGAAGTGTATATCAATTGTCTTTGGAGTGTGCTTCTGAAAACACAAACCCAATTACTTCTGAAATGGAGGGTGGTATTGTACACTCACACACACAGACTCTCTCTCTCTTTTCTCTCTCTCTCTCTCTCTCTCTCTCTCTCTCTCTCTCTCTCTCTCTCTCTCTCTCTCTCTCTCTCTCTCTCTCTCTCTCTCTCTCTCTCTCTCTCTCTCTCTCTCTCTCTCTCTCTCTCTCTCTCTCTCTCTCTCTGTCTCTCTCTCTCTTTCTCTTACACACACACACAACGACACAGTACACACAGGGGCATCTGCCTGAGTGACGATTACCTCTTTTAACACCAGAGCAGGTCCAGGGTCTGGAGCATGCTCAATTGCTGGAACAGTTGTGTCTCAATCTCCTTCCCTATAGGGAGCAGCTGTATACAGCTACTGCAAGAGATTCAAAGAATAATCATCTACCAAATAAAATTATGAAAACATCTATCTCCCTCTTATCTCTTTCTCCATCTCTCTATGTTTATCTCTCTGCATCTCTCTCTCTGTCAGCCTCTCAGTGTTCTAACTCTACATACGACGGACATATAGTTTACGAACCATTCAACCATTCAACACCCCAGCAGTCAACAAACTTGTTTGCTGTAGGCTGCTCTGGACCACGTGGCGGCAGAGGTCCTCCAGGACTGCTGGGACATGATGGAGATGGAGAAAGAGATGAAAACAGAGATGAGGGGAGAGTTGGAGATGGAGAAGCCAAATGAGACAAAAACTGAAATTGAAGGAGGACTGGAGATGAAGATCGAGAATGAGACGAAAACAGAGATTGAGGGAGGGTTGGAGATGAAGATGGAGAACGAGATGAAAACCGAGATTGAGGGAAGGTTGGAGATGAAGATGGAGAACAAGATGAAAACAGAGATTGAAGGAGGGTTGGAGATGAAGATGGAGAATGAGATGCAAACAGATATTGAGGAAGGGTTGGTGATGGGGATAGAGACAAAAATCAGGATGGGAGGAGGGTTGGAGATGGAGATGGAGAACGAGATGACGATGGAGATGGAGAAGGAGATGAAGATGAGGATGGAGAAGGAGATGAAGATGGACATGGAGAAGGAGATGAAGATGAGGATGGAGAAGGGTCTAGAGCTGATGGGGATGGGGATGGAGCAGTTGACGGAGATGCGTATGTCCTCCTCCCGCTCCTCCTCCTCTGCTTCATTCAGTGTGAGCTCCACAAGGACACGCAAGACCTCCCAGACGAAGGCTGTGGAGGGTAAGGAAGCCCACAATCTGGCTCATTTCATCCATGAACCAGTTGTTCTATGACTGTTCGGTGTTCTCTTTATTATTTATAGTTTCTCTACCAAAACTTTATTTGACTCATCTCTCAATAACAGCTACAGGAGGACTGTATTTTCATGTCTTAAAACAAATGTTAAGTCCTGTGCTGGGCTCGGTCAAAATACTTCATGCCCGCACTGCTGTTTATGACCAATGCCCAAAGTCTGCTGAAAATGTGTCTGGTCTGTATTTGTGTGTGTGTTAACTTGTTACTGTGTGTTTTATCTACTCAGAGCACTCTGTGGTGCAACGTAAGACCTCGGCTGTTGTGGAGTCCTTCAGCCAGGTGCAGAAATCCCCTCACGTCCCAGAGGGGGAGTCTGTCCCAGATTTCGAGGAGAGACCACGCCCCATCACTGCCCAGGAGGGTGAGAATTATACCACCCAATCTTAAATAACACCCTGACCCAATATCCCTGTCAATACATTATCTAGATAACCAAGTCTTAGGAAAGAGCATGCTGTTTGCTAATTTGCCTATAGATTTATGGCCAATGACAATGGCTGGAGTATGACTGTTAAGACCTCGGTACTGCTGCAGTGTGGTTGGACTTCGGTATATCCGAGTTTAACACATAATGTCAGTACATGCAAGCCCCAAACATTTTGTATGTACATTTTGTATAGACTTAAGTTGAGTGTAAAGCAACACTCGGCAGGAAATTCATGAATCAGAAAACCCCATGAATCAGAATGGTAACATCACTTACCAGCCAACCATACTGGAGTATGCAGCAGTAGTGGTCAATTTTAGTGTTCAGCTGGAATGTGCTGCTGTATTGCGCAGCGGTGATGTGCAGCTGAGGTGTCCAGCTGTACTATGCAGTTGTAGTGTGCAATTGTAGTGTGCAGCTGTGACCTCCGAGGAGTGCTGTGTGACCACCTGAGGTCATGCTGAGTACTGCACTCTGCTCTACATACTGGAGGTGTGCTAGAGTCTGATCTATGCTGGCTCCGCTGGTGAATTATAGATTAAGAGACTCTTAAAGCAGAATCCAAGCTGTCACAACACAGAGCAGAGCAGCACAATGACCTTATACTGGTCATTGGTATTCTCTGCTAGACTGATCTGCTAGCTCTGAATCTGACAGTAAAGAGATGAGAAGAGCTCTACTGGCTCTACTTAATTTAGGCCACTTTCTCCTTAGGCTAGTCCCAGATTCAGGACTAATGAAGACTTGCAAAATAATATCCTGACATTCACTTTAATACCCTGGCAAACACAGAATATTACATGATTGGTCATCTGTTTTCGCGGTTGTTCAAAAGATAAGGAGCAATTTTATTTAGTAGAAACATAGTTATTCTATGTTGATGGAATGATGAAATCACACAGTGTTTTCTGACTCTCCAATCAGGGGACAAGGTGTCCTTCAAGGTGAAGGTGACGGGGACCCCCTCACCCACTGTGACTTGGGAGAGAGCCAGCGGAAAGCTACTGTCTGAGGGAATCAAGACCTTCTACGATAGCATCAACAAACAGCACGTCCTGAAAGTGAGCTAGCCACACTTAACCATGTGTTTTTCCAGAAAACTTTTTGGAACCAATCGACATGGGATTTTTTGTGGCAAGCTATCCAAGCCACAGCTAACAAGTACATCTGATCATTTGGAGAGCACCTAATCTGTCATTAGACATCAGACACGTTTTCTCTGCTTAGTTCTCACGTTTGGATGCTTCTCCTGAGGAGTTGAAAGCGGTTGTTAGCTGGTCTTCTGGAGCGAGTCCTCCAGGCCCTGCTGTGATAAGGCTTTAGATGAATACAAATGGCAGGGAACGCCAGCAGCTCTGGTACATGCTACATTTAACTCGCCCATTTACGTCAAGATGAATGGTACCAATTCATCTTGTAACGAGGTATCTCTGATGCTGACAGCACGTAGAGAAGCCGGTGATTCCTAACAGTCCTCCATTAACCAAGGCCCACCAAGCCTTCTCAAGGCTGTCAGCTCTCTCAGCTCTTCATGCATCACAAGGAAAACAAGACCGGGGAGGAAAGGAACACCCGATCCTTTTATCTCCAACATTCTGGGGTGGATTTTACGTTGTTTTTCACCCCAGCCGGAGAGCTTAAGTGCAGCCTAAATAGCTATTATAAAGCAATTAACTTGTGGTGGCTGACATATGCAGCTCCCGTTGCCATCTGTTTTCTGGGTGAGGGATGCTGAAAAGTTGTGGCACTTCACGTTCACAAGATATCCCTGGTGCAACAGCGCCTTTCTCTGGTCAATTTGTGAACTGCACAAGGATGCATCGATACAAGTTTAGGATCTCATCCTTTGGATAAAAGCGTCTGCTAAATGATTATTACATTAAATGACATTAACTACCAGACATGTATCCAGGAAGGGAAGGAAATGAGAAGAGGCAGGCTATTGGTGTGTGGCCTAGATGTGCAACAACTCAATGGAAATCAATATTGTTTTCATGTCCGACTGCCTGTCACTAGATCAAGAGCCTGGCCATGGATGATGCCGATGTCTACAAGTGCATTGCCTCCAACGAGCATGGACATTCCATCTACTCCATTTCCCTCATAGTAACAGACAGTAAGCCTATCACGTTGTGCCAAAAGTTCCAATCGATTTTGTCTCTGAAAAGTTTGGGACAAATGCCATGCAAAGCGAGCTATGTTATGTTGATTGCATCCAGGAACCCACCTAAATATATAATGTTTCCTAGTTGACTGACAGCATTGTTTCTTTTGTTCTAGATCCAGCGATGGACTTCAAAAAGATGCTTAAAAAACGGTGACAGCCCTCACACCTCCACTGCCCTACATTCCCATTTGAAAACTGTTACGCAAAGAAAAGCAACTCAAATACACATCCCAACAAACAGTCTGACTGATGTAACAACATGGCCCAGACAAACATCCAAAACAGAGACATCTAAAAACGTGGATTGTTTCAAAGTGTTCCCACAGGGACAGGGGAAATGCTTTCGATCGTGTATTATTTAAGTACAAACACACACACTAACACACCCTCACACACACACTCCTGTCTGAAAGGCTGTCCTGTGGTGCAGGAGTGTTCCTGTGGGGCGTCGAGGGGGGAGGAAGCCCCCCACTGAGGAGGAGATGCTGAAGATCCTGTCCGGGGCCGAAAAGAAGGACTATGAGAGGATCTGTGCTGAACACGGCTTCACCGACTTCCGGGGCATCCTCAAAAAACTCAAAGAGATGAAGAAGAAAGTGGAGGTGGAGGTGGGCTTGTTCACACACATCACAGTGAATGGAATAGAATATAACAGAGTTCCATAGAGATAAACCGAATATTATATTTGAATATTATGAAGTAATATATAATAACATAAGTCGAACATTGGAGAGCTAATCGGAATAGAGTACAGCTGTACAAATTGCAACAGGGATTTAGTCTTCCTACTTTGGTAATGAGCCTGGACAAACTCTGCGTTCGTGTCTTCGGGTCCAGATGGTGCGGGTTCTGAAACCCCTGGAGGATATCACAGCCAAGGTCGACTCCAACGTGGTCTTCGAAACCATCCTGGAGCTCAAGGACCCCAACACGAACATGCGCTGGCTTTTGGTAAAGCTCTAACTATGGAGGAGGGGGTACATATGTGGATAGAAAGAGAGAGAGAGAGAGAGAGAGAGAGAGAGAGAGAGAGAGAGAGAGAGAGAGAGAGAGAGAGAGAGAGAGAGAGAGAGAGAGAGAGAGACAGACAGACAGACAGACAGAAACGAGAGTTAGAGAAAGAGAGAGGCAGAGATAGGTCTTGATCGTGCTGTGTACTGTTTGTGATTCAGGGAACAGAGCTGTTGCGCATCCAGTACTCTCTGGGGAAATACGAAGTGAAGCAGCTGGGCACCAAACACACGCTGTGCATCTCCAGAGTTGGCCTTGATGACATGGGCACCTACACACTGCAAGTAGGAGACACGACCCTCTCGGCCAGGCTCACAGTTGTTGGTAAGTCGCTTCCATCTCAGTCCTTCCACACTGTGACTCAGACCAACGGTGTCATCAGTGACTGGAGTCACGTAACCCTCCCACCCCCCCTCCTGCTCTGTTTTCCTATCTCTCTCACTCTCACTTTTTTCTCCATCATCTCTCGCCGCTCTCTCTTCCCTGACACTCCTTGTCTTTTCCTTTTCTTCCCCTTTCTTCCCCTCTTCTCCCCCCCCGTCTCTCATCCTCCTCATTTCATTTCTCTCGTCTTCCTCTTTTCCCTTCTCGTTCCCCTGACGCTCTCTCTATCCCCTTCGCTCACCTCTCTTCCCTCTCCCTCCTCCTCTCCTCCTTCGTTTCTCCCCCCCCCCCCTTCTCTCTCAGATGAGCCTCTGGGGTTCCTGTCGGAACTGAAGCCAATGAGAGTGACAGAGCGCCAGACAGCTGTGTTTGAGGTCCGCCTGTCAAAGAGGACAGATGTTCCCCTCATCTGGAAGGTCGGTCCGCACGCTAGAACCAGCAGTCTAAGCATAGTTACACATCAATGGAGGTTCTTCTTTACAAAGGTTTATCTGATCTAGATTATGTTTGGTCGGTGTCCAATATTTTGGGTCACAGGCAGGTGTCAAAACACTCAAGCCTTACTCTATAAACAAATGCAAAGAGTATCAGATCAAATGTCTTTCATTTTAATAACTTAGTTTACTCTGATGCATGCCTGAGATTATGGATAATTAATAGTATTGCATGTGGTGCTGCATGTGTCTTACAGGTGAAGGGGAAGGAGGTGAAGAGGGATGAGAAGTTTGACGTGTCTGTGTCTGACGACGGGCTGACCTACACCCTGAAGATAAAGGACGTTAGGGCCAGTGACACCGGAGAGTACACCATGAACATTGGAGATCTCACTACCTCTGCTCCTCTCTTCATAGAACGTAGGTCTGCCTGTCTGTCTGCCTGTCTGCCTGTCTGTCTGTCTGTCTGTCTGCCTGTCTTTGTACTGGATTTAGTTCAGTTGAGCTGGTTTCACCCCTGAGATCAGAAGAACCTCTGTGAGTCATGGCAGCCATCCACTGCTGCACTATGAAGACACATCATCATCGAGCTCTGTGTCTGTGAGCCTCTCTGAACCTAATCCAGTCAAATCCCTCCTTACAGCCACTCATTCATCACAGTCCTGTAGAACACAATGTTTACAAGCCCGGAGGACAAACCGGAGCATGTAAATATCTTCACAAGGACAGGCCTCTCCCATGTGAATAGATTTTCAGAATAATTGGGCTGGCGTTAATTCAGTTGTTCATCATTAGACTCTTGTCTCTTACACACAAATACCACCCCGGACATTGACTCACATCCAATCATATTCTTTCCTATTCTATTCTAGGCCTCCCCATCAAGTTCTCGAGCCCTCTGAAAAACATGCGTGTGAAAGAAAAAAGCAAGGCCCGTCTGGAGTGCGAGATCGGCACCAAGGACGTGCACGTGCGATGGCTGAAGGACGGCCGTGACATCACCAACGACCCGCGCTACATCTTCATGCGCGAGGGGAAGAGGGCGGAGGTCATCGTGGAGGACTGCGACGTGGCGGACGCAGGCGAGTACGCGGTGGTCTGCACCCAGGACAATGACGAGCACGAGTACATCAGCTCCGCTAACCTGACCGTGGACGGTGAGCCTCCTTGTTGTTATGACCATCATCACCATCATCTCCACCATCATCACCATCATCTCCACCATCATCATCACCCTCATCACCATCATCTCCACCATCATCATCACCCTCATCACCATCATCTCCACCATCATCATTACCATCATCACCATCATCTCCACCATCATCATCACCCTCATCACCATCATCTCCACCATCATCATCACCCTCATCACCATCATCTCCACCATCATCATCACCATCATCACCATCATCTCCACCATCATCATCACCCTCATCACCATCATCTCCACCATCATCATCACCCTCATCACCATCATCTCCACCATCATCATCACCCTCATCACCATCATCTCCACCATCATCATCATCACCATCATCTCCACCATCATCATCACCCTCATCACCATCATCTCCACCATCATCATCACCCTCATCACCATCATCATCACCATCATCACACTTATCACCATCATCACCATCTCCACCATCATCATCACCCTCATCACCATCCTCGTCACCCTCATCCTCACCCTCATCATCACCACCATCATCACCACCATCATCATCACTACTCTGGTGTCAAAACCACTATCATTCAAGATTCATTCAATTAAGCTCAAGAACCCCTGTTGTATATATGTTTTGACAGAGCGCTTTGCCACAGTGAAGAGTGACATGTCAGATGCCCAGTGTCCAACAGGCTCACCAGCAGAGCTGTGTGTGGTCCTGAATGATGAGAAGGTGGATGGAGTATGGCTGAAAGATGGAGTAGAGGTACAGTTATCCCATTACAGCTTGTCCATGGACACTGCACACAGTCAATGTACCTGAACAAGTCAGTTACTATTAGAATCCCTTCTTCAAAGTGAGATAATGATCCAATAATTAATATAGTAGTGTATTCCTTGCATATTTACACACACACAAACATGCATGGTTCCTTGCAGGTGTCGGAGCTGAGCGGGGTGCAGGTGGTGAAGCAGGGGGCGGTCCACAAGCTGCTCTTCACAAGCGTAACCGATGCCCATCAGGGAAAGTACACCTTCAGAGCGAAGGGGGCCGAGAGCGAGGCTGTCCTCACCATCGCAGGTGCGTGTGTACGACAGAGAGCTGCACAATAATTACCACAGTAAGGTAGGAAGGTTCCTGTTCTCAAAAAGGTCATTTCATGTTGTTATGTAGAAGACCCCGTAGGGGGCAGTGTACAGTCCCTGTGCTGTGCCTCGCACGCCCCAGTCTCAGAGCTCCTGCCCTTCCCCTGTCCTGTCCTGTTCTCAGACCCTCCAGAGATCGACCCCGCGCTGCTGGAGCTGCTGGGGGCCCAGCCTGTGACGGTGAAGGCAGGCCAGACCGCTACCATCAAGATCCCCTTCAAGGGACGCCCCCTGCCCAAGGTCACCTGGTACAAGGACGGCCTGGAGATGCTGGATGACGAGCGGACCAAGGTGGAGCGCACGTCTGACTCCACCACGCTGGTACTGAGCAGGTAGGAGGCCAGCGGATCTATCACCACTGGTCATGTACTGTCCAGCAAAAAATACTGTTTTTCGGTTCTTTCTGAAGAACCTTGGGTTAGCCTTCTCTGTCATGTCCTTAGCGTTATTGCTTAATACATTCCATTTTACATACCACGGTTTGCATCACTTTTAGAAACTATCCAGAACGATTCTTTTTTTCTTTTTTTTCTTCTTCTTTGCAAGTGTAAAATCTATTTGACATATTTATTGTTACGTGTAATTTTACTCACAAATGTTGGGCCTTTCTGGTCCATGATCATATGCTGTACTTACGATGCCATTTTTTTTATATGTTGCTATGGATAAAAGTATCTGCTAAGTGAATAAAATGCACTGTACAATGTATGCTTTACCATGAAAGGACCCGTGAGATTACAACCACGATCTATAATTCATGAAAATAGAAAGCAAGCCAGATGTGGTCTAGTGGTGCTGTATGACAGGGTTATGAAAGTTTGATGCGATTGTATCCCTGAGGTGTGAGCGAGAGGACAGTGGTGCCATCATGGTTCGTCTGAAGAGTGACTGTGGCACGGCCATTGCCAACCTCCACCTCAACGTCCTGGGTCAGAACCAGCAGTTACTACCTCTCTCTATCTCTGTTAGTGTCTCTGTCGTCTTGATGTGCGTGTGTCTGTCTTTCTTCATGTTTCTGTGTCACTGCGTGTGAGTCTCTCTCTGTACCTCTCTTTCTGTGTCTCTTTCTGTGTCTCGATTTGTCTGTGTGTACATCTCTCTCTGAATCTCTCTCCCCCACACACACACCTCCAACATTGTTTCACCCAGTGTGGTTGTGTGTGTCCCCCCAGACCGCCCCAAGCCCCCGCAGGGCAAGGTGGAGTTCCCAGAGAGGACGGGCAGGTGCATCACCATGAAGTGGAAGGCCCCGAAGGACAACGGGGGCCAGCAGATCAGCAGCTTTGTTGTCGAGCGTCGTCCAGCCGGGAAGAAGTCCTGGGTCCGGGTGGGGGAGGTGGAGAGCAGCACCACCACCTTCAGTGACGTGAAGGTGGAGGAGGGCAAGGCCTACCAGTACCGCATCAGGGCTGCCAACTCCCAGGGCCTGAGTGACGCACTGGAGACTGACGATGTGTACGCAGGGGAGCCCATTGGTAGGAGCCCTGTCAGCGTTCTCATTCTCATCATCAATGTCGTATATCCTGATATAGATCGACACATTCAAAAGTATTCAATATTAACCCCCCCCACCCCCCACACACACACACACACACACACACATCTTCCTCCCAGAGCCCCCAGGCATGGCGTCCCAACCGCAGGTGTGTGACGTCACCAAAGAGGCGGTGACGGTGAGCTGGTCTCCCCCGGGCCAGGACGGCGGCGCGGCGGTGCTGGGCTACGTCCTGGAGAGGAGGAAGAAGGGAAGCAACATGTGGGTCCCCGTCAACACAGAGCCCCTCACAGGTCGGACCCCGCCGCTTTGGATGAAAGCGTCTGCTAACTGACAACATGTTTAATGTCACATCCCCCTGGCGGCAGGAACATTTGACACGCTGGGAGAAGGGTGTCTTTGAAATATGTCTTTGTTTACCGTCCCTGTGTAGATACCAAGTGTGTGGTGGATGGGCTGGTGGAGGATATGGAGTATGAGTTTAGAGTGACCAGCATCAACAGGGCTGGAGCTGGGAGCCCCAGTACAGCCTCCAACTTTGTTCTGGCCAAAGACCCCATCCGTGAGTCTGTCTAGTCCCAAACTGGCACTGGAAGACAGTGTACCCAACAACAGCATCAAATCGGTGTTAGTTTTAGTTTTTAGATCCTGTGCCCTTGAGGTAAAGTCAAATGAAAGCCCCTCTGGCCCCCTCCCCCCTCTCTAGGTGCCCCAGGCCTGGTGAGGGACCTGGCAGTGTCTGACTCCTCCAACTCCTCCATCTCTCTGAGCTGGAAGCCCCCTGAGCTGGGAGACCAGCCCTCTGGCTACATCCTGGAGGTCCGCCCCGACGACGCCAAGGAGTGGACCAAGAACACCAAGATCCCCATCGCCGGCACGGCCTACACTGTGACAGGCCTGCAGGAGCGCATGAAGTACTTCTTCCGCATCCGGGCGGTGAACGAGGGAGGGGTGGGGGAGCCCAGAGAGCTGGAGGAGGGGGTGCTGGCCATGCCCCCCCCTGCGCCCCCTAGGTTTGACCTCCAGGGGAAGGTGAAGAACCAGATAGTGGTGCGAGCAGGGTCGGCCCTGTGCATCCAGCTGTCCTTCACTGTGAGTCCTGTCCTGACACACAGACGCACACCTCTGTTTCGCACACACACACACACACACACACACACTGTGGAATTTAATCTGTCAACAGGTCAACAGTCAGGTTTGAAGGAGGTACCGTGTGTGAGTCTGACAGATACAAGGACAGTTGAGAAAAATTATACACACACACACACACACGGCCACACTGACCATGGCTACGGTCTGTTCTGTCCTCCCCAGGGCTCCCCTCCCCCCGTGGTGTCCTGGTTAAGGGACGGCATCCCCACCCAGGGCAGGGAGACAATCACCAAGGGCAAGACCCACTCTCAGTTCCTCATCTCCTCCTCCCAGCGCTCCGACGCGGGCGTCTACCGCGCTCACTTGAAGAACGACTACGGAGAGGCCCACTATGACATCAGCGTCCGGGTGACAGGTGAGGGGAGGAGGGCATCAGGGAAGCTATCTTACACTGATCCCTGGATCCTCTTGCTAACGCAATGGTGGCCGTGTGCTTACCTTTACAGGAACAATTTGTATATTTCCTTTGATGTTTTTTTCTGTACAACACCGTAAACGTGTTATCGCTGACTGATTAGAACAGTTTATGTTCACTTCGGATCATGTTCACTTCAGTACCAAGAATGCTATTCCAACCATTACAAAGTCTTACACCCCGCCCCCCCCCCCCCCCCCCCCAGACTTCCCACGCCCCCCCAGGAACCTGCGTCTGGTGGAGGAGGTCCCGGGCACGGTGACCCTGCAGTGGGACCACACCCCCGACCTGGGGGACGACGAGGGCGGCCATTACGTCATCCTCAAACGAGACGCTAGCACCTCGTCCTGGTTTACCACCGCCGAGTGCGTCTACAGCAACAAGTACACTGTCACCGGACTGCTTCCTGGAAGGAAGTATTACTTCCGGGTCATGGCACGCAATTCTATTGGAGACAGTGACCCCCTGGACTCCAGAGAGTCCCTGATCATCGCTAAGGAGAAAGGTTTGCTTGGGAACAGTAGAGGGATTTGGGGATAGAGCAGGTTATTGTATTTCCTGTCTAGTCACCACACCCTGTATTTTCCTCAGAACCAATCAGCAGCCTTCTCAAGAAGGAGTACACACGCACCGAGCGCCAGGTGAAGCCAGCCTTCATTCTGCC
Source organism: Osmerus eperlanus (assembly GCF_963692335.1). Lineage (NCBI taxonomy): Eukaryota > Metazoa > Chordata > Actinopteri > Osmeriformes > Osmeridae > Osmerus > Osmerus eperlanus. The sequence continues at coordinate 16,753,569 of NC_085022.1, forward strand.
CTTGAAGGACCACGCCGTTCGCCGTGGAAACGACTGCACCATGAGCTGCGCCTTCCTGGGAATGCCCATTCCGCTGGTAATGTCGTCACAACAACGGGGGCTGTCTGACTTAGTTCTCACATCACAATGAGACTACGATCTCAGCCTATCATAACACAGCAGACATGGTTCATCTTAGCCTCCTTCCAACCACAGGCCAGCTGGTACAAGGGGGAAGTGCAGATCTCAGACAAGCCGCGGTTCTGGCAGAGCACAGCGGATGGGGTGTGCACCCTCACCATCCCCTCCTGTGTGGCCAGGGACAGTGGAGACTACACCCTGCTGCTGGAGAGCCCTCTGGGACAGGCCAGGTGCTCCTGCAACCTGCTCATCTTCGGTCAGTACCTCTGTCTCGCCAGCAGGAGGCAATGAGGATAGATAGAATAGGATTGATAGACTAGGATTGATAGATTAGGATAGATGGATAGATGGATAGACAGATGGATAACCAATTTTATATCTGTGTATCTTTTTTTCTGTAACAGATAAGGATGACAAGAGTCTTCTAGATAATCTTACTGACCGTACAGCTAAGGAAAAACTCATCATGTGAACGGACGTGAACTACAGTACCCAAAAGGAAGTTGTAATGGCTATCGTCCCTTCGATGAACATCTTGCCGTTGCAGCACCAGCAGTTGGATTTGAAAGTGATCCATTAATAATATGAATTATTGATGAAAACATATTGTGGCCATTAGTGAATCTTTTCATGTTTTTTTCCCTTAAAAATCCTTCAACTCTCTGACTTAAAATATTGAAACATAAATTAATAAATACAGCGTGTGATCAATGGTGTCATGGAGGGTGTAATACATTCAACAGGCACCAGAGGTCAGACAAGTTCACATCCTGAAATCCATCCAGAAACTGGAATGGTTTCTTGAGATGGAGCTCACTTCTACCCCTCTTCTCTCTCTCTGCACCCCACCCCCCCCACACACTACCCCCCGGCCTCCCCCCACACACACGTCACCGCACCCCCACTTCTGCCCCCCTTGCCACTGAACCAGTTGCATTTACTTAGGTCTTTCCTTTCAGTCAATCTCTTTTAAATTAGTGACTGAGTGTACCCCTCGTTTAACAGGAAGTGAGAGAACAAGTGTGTACATGTGTTTATTCATGCCTGTGTGTGTGTGTGTGTGTGTGTGTGTGTGTGTGTGGTGTCTCTCCATCCTGACGTCAGAGGGCAGGTTACTTCACCCTGGCTTTCTAAAAAAGCCACCTGCAGTCTTGGCTGCACGATACCCTCAAGCTGCCTGGTACCAATCATTCAAGCTGAGGACTGGCTCCCTGAAGACCAAACTGCTGTTTCAACAAGAGCATGGAGCATGCTGAAAACATAGGCTCCTATAAGGGAGTGATGGGTATTTCCCAGGGTCAGTGGAGTGTGTAAAGTAATGAGTAAGTGCTTTGTGCGCCTTTCCTTTCTGCCCTGTCACAGTCCAACACTGTCTTATCTCATACATGACTCTATTCTCTCTTGAGAACAACCCTTCTGCCACCTGATACAGTACAGACTGTGGTCCACAAGCTGACAATCACACAGACAGCTCTTTTCCTCACAATGATGGTTCCTTTGATGGGGAACCTTGGCAGTATTTGAATGAGATGCATTGGCAGAGGACTGACACAGCTACCCCAGTAGTAGAGAGTGTTTCTGTGTGTGGGTGATCGACCGAGAGAGCAAGAGAGGAAGAGAGGAAGCGAGAGAGAGAGAGAGAGAGAGAGAGAGAGAGAGAGAGAGAGAGAGAGAGAGAGAGAGAGAGAGAGAGAGAGAGAGAGAGAGAGAGACTGACTTTTAAAGATACCTTTTTTGGGCAGTTAGAACTACCAGCTGACCAAGCAGTTTCAGTTTCAGAGAATGAATGACTGAGCAACATGTCATGAGATTCATGGTAACCTATATAAGAAACTTTGTGAACCTGTCCTTCTTGAGTTACTTTATTCAGCCTGTGGACCATGTATAAAACCAAGGCCTGGGCACCACCATGTTTCCAGTGCAACCTTCTGGGTAATAGTTTATGATCTGAACAGAAGAGGCCTGTGTCTTTCAGGAATTTGTCAGAAGTACAGGGACACTCACCAAGTCGGACAGAGAAAGAGAGAAAGAACAAGAGTGAAAATATGAGAGGAAGAGAACTAGAGTGAGCCGAGACATAGAGCAAGAGAGTGAGGACTGGAAGGGTTCCAGAGGACTGAAGCCAGTTCAAAGGCTCCTTTCCACTGTGGTATGACAACAGAGAGTGAGAGGAGTTCATTGGAACGCAACTTGCTGTTGATCTCTGCCTGGGGGATGCAATAAACACAGTCCAATCAGTTCACTCTACTTTTCTCACTAACACATGCAACACTACTCATTTGAGAGTCTAATAAAACAGGAATATCGGGAACAGGGATCATTGTGTTTGCAAAGAGGAAGAGGGGAGGCAGCTGTGAAGTTGCATTGTATTTGTATCTAAAGGAGAAATAAACGCAGTCATATTTAGAGCAGATTCACTACAGGAAAGGAACAATATGATCCTTTTTAATCTATGATTGAGGAATCAAATCACCAAGTGAAACCAAGGACAACAAAGCAAAATATTGGTCAACACGTCACATTAGGTTGACCTTAATAACTATGTACATTCATAGTAATACCTCCAGTAACAATGTTGTACCTAATTAGTATACCTTTTAATCACATGGTAATACGGTTTAGGGTTATAAGTTGTTACATGAATCGAACAAGGTGAGAAGATTTTCATTGGTTAGTGGATGTTAGTCGGCCTGTATCCCCATCCACTTGCTGCTACTGGAAAACTGTTTTACTACTGGTAATGCTATGTAGTTACATAGAAATTAATGTCAACTTACAGAAATGTGCCAACCAATAATGCAATATGGCCTAATATCAAAACAACATCGTCTAAGGTGAAAACCAATAACAAACAAACTTATCATTCATTTGTAATATGATCAAGATCATTCTAGAAACAAAACCCAGCTCCTCCCACCACAGCCAAAATGTTTTCTTTTCTAAGGAAATATTTTTATTGATATAAAAGAATAACACTTTATGGGATGGAGTGTGTATCTACTTAATAAGATAAGAAAAGATCAAAGTAACAGATTAGCAAGTCATAACAAAATAATGCCATAAAAAAAAAAATATCATACTAGGATCATATCCAGTCTCTGGAGACTGAATAAGGCTCTTTGACTCGATGAAGTCACTATACACTCCACTTGTTCCCTGTCTGCTGCAAAGAAAATAAAGGTTAAAACAGGGAGGGAGTAGGAACGTACTCTTTAAAGGATTTACACAGCAATCCTTAGTTTTGGATACAAAATTAGATTGTCCTACTCTGCAGATATACATTAACCACCTGGGCACTTTCTCTGTATTAGTAAGGAGGAATAATTTAATGTGTACGATATATTAATGATTAGTGTAGGTTCACAACTTAACAACAGTCTTGGATTGTGTTGGAGTCCAGCAAAGGTTAGGAGCCATTAGCGAACATTTCTACATCTTCACAGCTAAATGTTCATGGTCAGCCAGTCATGAACAACAAACATCTGGGGGTGACACTGTGACCAGCACCTGAGCACCATAATGACCAACCTTCAATCCTAAAGACACTATCAACAGCATTCACACAGCGGAGCTCATAACATAAACAGCAAAATGACAGAGCGGATACTTGGTCTAAGCGGAAAGCACTGGGCTTCTGTCACTTGTTTGTCTCTCCTAACTTAATCCTATACCTCTCTAGCTCATCACCACCACCACAGTTCACAACCTGTCACCCTGCTCTCACAAAGGGAATCAACCCCTCCCTGCTTCGCTTTTGTCTCCCTGCACAAAGTTGTCAGAACATCAGGGTTGAGGGCTACTGAGGTAAAGTGATGCTTTTGCGTAGCTAACCAGCTAGCCTGCCATATATCTTCCCTTGTGTTCTTTTTTTACCAGATCAAGTACTTAGAGATACACACTCACTAATATGCCTGTCCACAGTCTCTTTAAAACTCTTCTTGATCATTCTTTTATTACATAGTTTGAACCATCATGCTTTGGTTCTCCATTTTAGAATTGTAGCAGAGAATCAGAAGGCTTAGACCTTCACAATCCGCTCCAAGCCATCACAAAGTCTGCCAAATTGCCATCATAACCCACAGCAAGCTTTCTGAACTAATCTGGGATTTCAGTTTGTTTATTTTTTTGCCTCACCGGCCACCACATACACATCTGTCACTTTAATAAATCCACTTCTTAATAAAATCTCCCAAAATGCTGAATCACTATCAATCTCACCTCAGAATAAACTAAAACACAGAACAGCCCATTAGAAAGACCTTCACATTTCACATCTCCTGTGAACATGAATCGACACATATGTCTGGTGATAATGGGAAGTGGCAGAAAACAGAAACACAGTCGTCAAACCAACTGCCAACACAGCAGATTCCAGTCCTGTAATTCCCTCATGCTTCCCCTCCCCAAACAACACACACCAAGGACCTCAGTACGAATCACCAAATCTCCTCTCCCTAGAACTGAGATGACTGCAGGTGAGTGCAGTCCGCTCCTGTGATAGGGTTTCCAACCTCAGTGGCATGACTAAGTCAGCTCAGGAGAGGAAGTCACTTCAGACTAGTAAGATGCAGCCCAGAACTACGGGACCCAGCTTGAAAGTGTTTCTTTGGTGTCAAATCAAGTTGGTAAAAAGAAGGGATTGGAGCACCTGACTGGCAGACACTTTTTTGACTGACTCTGCTGAAATATTCTGCTGACCCACACATCACTGAATCAAAACGAGAACACATAATGGTGTGGTGAGCACTATCGTAACACGGAAGTAAACGCTAGCTAGCGGCCGGCAGTTACCCTGTCGGGTCAGCCCCTAACCGCGTGATGTTTATGTTCAAGTCATCCTTTGTGACCTTTTTACTATGGTTGTCAACACAGTGGTCCTTGGGCAGATCTATCTTTTGATTGATGCATAAACACACTTTGGTGCGATTATGTGTCTGTGCGTGACACGTGCTTTTGTGTGCGTGAGATTGTTACACGTGTGTGTGTGTGTGTTGCGGCTCTGTGCCTGCAGTAGAATACAGATCAGTTGTTTTTTTCCCATTCAAGTTCTTTCAGTTATCAAGTCATCTTGATCTTTTCACAGTCCCTAACGCAGCAACGGCAGTGGCTAAAGATACACACAGAACAAGGTGGATAAAGTGGTCTATGTACATTACATAGGAATTCACACAATTCCCTTTACAAGACCAATATAATTAGTCTCATTTTCTATTCTAATGCCAGAGTGAAAGAAAAATACTTTTCATACTTTACATTTTCAAAGTACAGTGTACGTTCATTCCAATGCAAAGTTAGTGGCATCAACCATAACTCAATAAATCAAAGTGACCATCAATAAATGGCAATGTAGAGTGAAGAATTTCCCTAAATGTTCTTGGAAGGATAAGCTGTGTACACATCCTATGACAGTCTGGTGTCTCTGTCATAACAGAGAGGATGACCAAGACACCAGACTGACATGGATAGGTCATCACTGAGCAGCCAGTGGGGCCAGCATAAAAGACACAGTTGTGGAATACGAGACAGCAAAGGATCTGGTAACAGTTTGCCATACAGCCAAGTGGTCGCAGCAAGCACAGCTCACCTAACACACTAGTAAGGGAGAGTTCACAGCAATTCTGCCTTTCAGGAAGTTTTGACTTGTCAGAAAAATACACATGTACTGGGAATAACAATGTCCATACATTTCACACTTGGGCACTCTAACACGTGTCCCTGTGTAGTGTAAGATACGGGTCGCAGGACCCTGGGGGCGGTGTGTTCTTCTCTAGAGCCCTCCGGCAAACATGTCTCTCTCACCACTCTCTCTAATGCCAAAGACCCAGCTGGCCGCAGGAACGTTTCCAGCAATAAGGGCCCCAGCAGCTCCTTTTAATGACTAAACCAGCAGGAGCAGAGGTGTGTGTGTGTGTGTGTGTGTGTGTGTGTGTGTGTGTGTGTGTGTGTGTGTGTGTGTGTGTGCGTGTGCATATGTGTGCTGGGTTTGGGGTTGTTTATGCATGTGCAAACAGGCAACAGAGTAACCAAAATTATTTGCAGGGTGAACACTGGGGGAAATGCCTAAAGGAAAGAAGGTACACACACACACACAATACTGAATGACATAGGGAACACTTAAATGGGTAATATGCTATGCAGTTCACTCCCAAAAAACATCTTGATTACTTGACTGAAGTTACAGAACCACGTATGACTGACAATCAATAACTATGAGGTGTATACTGTACATGTCTATGGAGAGAAAAAATGGTATGTGTGCATATATCTATTCCCCTTTCTTTCTCTTTCCCCTTTCTTTCTTACCCTCTGAACCACCTCAACGTTCAAGGACTTCTCCATAAACATCAGGAGAAAGAGATTAAAGTTCCTCAAGGAAGAGTGGGTTTGTAGAAGTGCTGAAGGCAGTTTGGTTATGTTGAGTGAAAAGGTGTGGACCAAAAATATGAGGGGGTGGATATGTCACTGACAGCCACCCCCAAACAACTCCCTTTTTGCCAGACATAGAATAATATGTAGGTTGTCAAAAGAAAACTACACGCGTTTGAAGTTGCAATATTGGACCGCATGAAGGAGGCAGGCAAAGGGTGTACGTCTTGAGAATGGTCAATCTGCATTCTGTGACCTCACATATCACACCTGCCTACTCTCTGACACTACTCCCTATGAATCTTCCCCTACAAGGAAAAACAACAATACCGTCTCAATATTGAAGTTGGAGACGAGTGGGATTGGGTTGTTTGTGTACTATTCGTCATGGTAACAAGGTTGTGAGACCACCTACTGGCCGCAGCAGGGGAGTGGGGTCAGTATGGGGTCAGAGGGGGGTTGTGAAGGGGACTACCGTGCGTAAGGTGTGGAACTACCACACTAGAATAAAGGAGGGGGTCTGGAGGTCTGGAGGTGGGCTCTTTCCAGAATCACAAGGGGCAGGCGCCTTGTGAGGGTTCCTCAAAGTGATCGCGGACGGCGCCGTCCCTCACGCCCTCTTCCGGGCCGCCTCCGCGTCCTGGCACTCGACGGCGGACAGCGCGATCAACATCTGGGCGGCGTAGTAGGTGGCCATGATGATGGCGCGCGAGTATGGGACGGGAAAGCAGAACTTGTTGACGGCGATGGTGAGGTCGGACACGATGAAGAGCACCGAGCCCAGGCAGGCAGACAGCTTGGTCCAGGTCCACAGGTCGTTAGCCAGCTGGACGCCGGCGATGGCCCTCCAGCCCATGAAGCCTATGAGAGCGATGTAGACGGCCACCAGGTAGGTGAAGGGCCCAGACAGGTAGGGGTAGAGCAGGGTGTAGCTGAGGGCGGACGTGGCCCCGATGACCAGGCCTGCGCGCAGATTCAGGGGCTTCATCCCAAAGGCGGAGGAGTACAGGATGTGGGTGATGGCGAACATCAGCAGACCTGGGGGGTGGGAGGGACAGAGTCAGTCTCATAGGCTCCCTTTAACGGCAGGTTCTGGAACGCCCTTAAAGAGCTCCACCTCCATGCCTCCGACCCATAGATCAGCTGAAGATGCTGGTGGACAGGAAGGTGTTTGTTTCTCTATACAGATCAACTCACCATGGCTGAAGTATCCTTGCTCCTGCCAGATCAGAAAGGCGTCCCCCAAGGAGGAGAAGATGAGGCCAGCCAGGATCTTGCGAGCACTGGCGTGGTCACTCAAGAAGCCGAAGCCGTGAGCCAGCAGGAACACCCACAGGCAGAAGATGGGCAAACACTTGATGAGGGCGCTGAACCAGGATGGGGTGGAGGTAGGTAGCCACAGGACAAAGTACACACAGGTGGCCTTAAAGAAGGGGACCAGCTTGGGACCCTCGCTCTTCACCTGAGGAGACAGACACACAGCACATTTAGGCTACTTGATATTCATCATTGGAAGATTCATTCTTCTGATTTTTTGTTCTTTCTTGAGCAACTTGTGTTGCTCAAGAAATCAGTTAATTTCCCCCCCTCAGTTCATTTCCCCCTCGTATAATGTATTTATGGAATCAGAAACCCCCATTTTTATTGACTGAATGAAACACAAACATTTGAGCCGTATGCATCTTTAACGGCTGATGTCTGCATAGAAATGTGTCTCATTCTTTCGGTCTTGTTTTCAAGTAAAATAATGTTGCACTGGGCATTTGTTGTCAGTTAGAAGCCGATACCTCAGGTAACTGTCGGTCGACGAGGGGAAGTATGGAGCTAAAGGCACACCAGAGAGGGCTGTGTACTGCTAAGCCAGCAGTACACGTGTTCTCTGACCTACATGAAACTGAGACCAGAAACCCTCAGCTCATAGGGGATATGAAAGCAGAAGCGAGGGAGCACAGCAGAGGCCACAGGCTCCTGAAGAGTTCGGTCTCACTCACCTTACCTTCTTCTTTTACTCCCTTCTCAATCCCTTTCCATGTATCTCTTTTACCCTCTCTGTCCCTGTTATTCCATCTATCGTTTTCTCTCTCTCCCCCTCTTTCTCCCTCTCGCTCCCTCTTTCACCCCTCTCCTATTACACACTATTTGTGTATGTGTGTGGCTGTTACTCTCTCTCCGCCGTTTTCCCAGTCTATCTCTGTCAACAGAGCAGGGGGCCCATGGTACAAGGGGCTGTGATTGGAACAGAGGGAGAGGTTTCAAGCAGTGTTCCCAACTGTCTCCCACCGGACTCATTGGGCTGGTGGAGTGGAAGCAGAGGCTACAGCCTGAAGAGCAGGGGAGAGGTGAGCAGCAGCATGGGGCAGGGGAACTGAGGAAGAGGATAGAGACGGGGGGAAGGGTCGGGGGAGGGAGCAAGGGGGGGAGGGAAGGAAGGGACGGAGGGAGCGAGAAGGTTATTATAGTTCAAGCCATTGGTGGAGAGGTGGGGTGTGTGTGTGTGGGGGGGGCGGGGGGGGAGACCCTGATTTCACAACTGCTCAATAACACCGCAGACCCCTCTGCTCAATCCGTTACCAGGATTGGTCGATGGCACTGAATCTCTGAACAAACAACAACCGTTTTAACCCCTCAGCTAGTTATGGGGGCTTATTGGGAGCAGATGTATCACTTTCACACCGCAGAGAGTTGCACTGACGCAAATTGATGTGAAGATGTCCATACGGGGACTGTCCCCTAGATGGTCCTAAAGCAGATGAGACTGAGGGGTTGTCAGCTGCTACCCCTTTAGAGCAGATGGCTTTTACTTTGTAAGAACAACTGTATGTGCCCTGTTTCCTCTGAGATTCCTCACCATTCAGGGCCAGTGTGTGTGTGCATGTATGTTAGCATGTATGTCTGTGTGTGTGTGTGAGTGTCTATTTAATGACACTGGGTCAGATATGCACGACCCTGAGGTCTGTTTCTCTGAAACCTGTGGCATGGTGTTCAGTGCCATGGTTCATGCCGTGTTCAAACTTTAGCCTGCTGAGCTCCAGCTGCAGCAATTACTATATCAATTACCTAGCCCAGCTCCAGGTGGTACTCCCTGTGTGTCCTGCTGTGAAAGTGCTTTAAAAGACATGTACTGATGGGGGGGGGGAGGGGAGGGGGGGGGAAGCTTCAATGTCTGTTGTATTATTTTGTGGATTTGTCTCCGGTTTGCCAGGTCAGTTCTGCAACATTAAACTGACCTAGACAGAGAGACAGACAGGCTCACAAAAAGGCAGACAGATACCAAACAGTACATCCCACACAGAGCCAGTTTAGGGGGGTGAGGGGGTAACCTTTAATATACAGTAAAACACTTGTTAAGGGTAGGATCCAACAGGAGTGTTCTTTCTTTGATAGCACGATGGCTTGGACATCATGTCTCTCAGGGAGACTGAGCAACAGGCCAGGATGACTTCAGCAATCTCCCACCAGCCCCCTTGTAATGAGGTCCTTGCATACCCCCAGCCAGGAGCTGTTGTCAAGGCAACAATAGAGTGGAAAACATTCTTGTGCTCATGCCCTGATGCAGGGCACATCATAACTTCAAAAAAATTAAAAGATATTTTAGTGTCAAAGTTTATTATGTTTCCTCAGTTTAACTTTAATTACATTATAAATACATTTATTTACAAGTCACTCTTTGTGCTCACTGAAATAGTTCATTGAATGTTCATGAAGTTAGGAGCTAGATAATGGGATGCCTAGTAGGTAATAGAGGCTTTAAGTCGTGGAGTTTGATCCACAGAGGGACAGCTTTGTGGCGCATGCGTTACTGCTGGGGCAGGCGGGGGGGGGAGACAAAAAGACCGTCACATGACAGGTTTTCCTTTCACGAAAGGCTTTTGGAAATGTGAGAAAAGGACGAAATAAATGGAAAAATCGAGAAGAGAATAGCTTGTGTTGATTCCTAAGAGTCCTAAGTCAAAAGTGACCGTCGAATGTTTGCGGATATGGAAGTCTCTTCAGCAATATTGAAAACTAATGGTTTTTCAGCTTCTCACAGAGAGCAGTAGCCTACTACTAATACAGGGAGCAGATGACCACTGCCGAAATGCAGACTGGAAGAAATGCGTGGGTGGCCTACAGTTGAAATCTGAGCGCATTGAGAAGATGGTGCACGCTTATTATTCGGCTATCAGCAATGCTTACTTGCATAACATACATACAAAAATGTATGTTCGCCAACATGACAGTGATCGATAAAATGCTATAGCCTTTCACAAGCAAGTTTATAACTGCTATTCAACCAGGCAAAAAACGTAGCCCATAAGACAATAGTATCACTGTATTCCCTTCCTTGACAGATTGACTAAATATATCCACTATACTACTGAAAAAATAATATCACAAGTTCGTGTTTATCTACATGTAGGCTACATACGTCAATACAGTTGTACCGCTGCAGTCAGTACTCACCACTGTGACTGGCGAGACCATCTTTTCTTCGATACCTACAGTTTTCGCAGAGACTGGTAGAATGGCACCTAGCAGGTCGCACACGGCGTAAAATATCTCTTGTTTGTATTTCTCTTTGTCAGACGGGATTGTTTTCGATTTCTTTTTGGAGACAGGCTGACATCAAGGAGGCGGAGAATTTCAACCAGGGTGGGTGGAGATAGGGCGTGGTTATAAAATCCAACCAATGACATCAAATAAACCAATTAAAGGGGCTTGGCTTAAAGGTCGAAATGGCTCTAAACTGGGAGGAGTTTTACCATTGTTTACTTATCTGAGCAGATGGCCAATATTTACATTTTGGTTAAAGAATAATGTTCATTGTTTTGTATACTTTGTTACGTTGTTTCCGTTGTTATCTCTGTTTGACATCATCATAGATTCTATGATAGAAAAGGCAAAAAATACGGTATCTTAACTAATGCTATTGAGTGTTCCAGTACAGACTTTGAAAACCAGTAAGGCATTCATGATCAACAGATTGAATGTGCTACTGACTTGCTTGCTTGTCTGTCAACATTGTGTTTTGAGTTGGCCACGATCAAGCAGTTTGATTCTGTGGATCTGGGGACATCTTCTGGTGAAATCATTTTTGAACGGATGTGACGTTGTCGTACCGGATTGGAGCGTGGCGTTAGTGAAATATACACACATCGCCTAGAACAGAGACGTTGAACATTTTCAACGAGTCTATTCAACCAAATTTCTTGTCATTTGTTTGAAGATTTTTTTTCTCGCCAGGACAAGCAGATTTAAAGTGTGATCATTGCCTTTGTAACTATTACTCGGTGTTTTGTTTTTCATCTTTCCAAAAGCTTTTGTCTTACAACGAACGCCAGCTACTCAACCAGCTGAGCTAGCTATCAGCATAGCTAGCTATCAGCATAGCTAGCTAACTAGCAACTTGGTTACCGAACTCAGCTCATACTAGTCAGACATCTGTCAAACGGACTCATCTAACGACGCCGTGGCACTGAGCTCTGGCAACTGATTAGATTTTAAGTGATACGGTGCCACAAAAGAGAACGTACTGGCCATGTTTGACAACCTGGGCAGAGCTAGTTAGCTTCTGAAAATCTAGCTTAGTGTGCTGGCTAGATAGCTAACGACCTAGCTTTTAAACCGTTTGAGCCTGGCTACAAACACGAGTCAGTAATCGCCACCTGTCAAGAGCCCAACATGGACTTTGAAAATGTACTGTCGATGGCCTCCCAAAACCAGGGCCTCAGCAGCGTACCAGTAAGTAACCATAAGGAGTTTTCTCAAGTTTACAGAGTGTTACTTAACGACACGCGTCAGACTAGCTAGTCTAACTCAAATGTATTGGCTTAAAGCCAAATGGTGTACTAGCTGAAGGCATGGGGGATAAAACGAGGATCATGTAAAAGCCAATGAGTCTCACAAACCAGACTGCCCAGTGTTAGCTGTTGAAGTGCAGCCAACGTTGGCTGAATGTTGCCATCTAATAGTATTATAGAAGTGAAACGAAATAAAATATGACTCTTAAAGCCCTTTTCAGTGCTTTTCACTTGAAGCGTGTGGTTGATCAAACTTTGGATCACAATATGGTTATACTATTGAAGTCACATTTAAGTTATAGGCCTAATAGAAAGTAAATAATCTATCCAAAGGGCAGGTGTTGGGTACCACCTTTTAAATGATTTAGAATAATCTGTTTTTAATTTCTCAGCAGAAGCGGTACAGTTTACAAACTGGACCACCGAAAAAGGATCCAAAAGTGAAAGGCGTTAATTCAGCTGCTGTGCAGGCGTTCTTGAAGAAACAAGAGCAGGAGAGCAGAAAGAAAGGTAAAACCATTGCAAGCATATCAGCCATTTGAAATTCCTATAATGCTCAAACATACGGTACATATATATTTAACCCTAGTGTTATCTTCGGGTCATTGTGACCCTTCAGTCATTGTGACCCCCCGACGTGTTGCGACAACTTTACCTCAAAAAAGTGAAGCATTTTATTTTAACCTTCGGGCTGTCTTACACCACCCACAGTGCGAAGGTTAAAATAAAATGCTTTTTATTTGTTTTTGTATTGGGTAAAGTTGTCGCAGTACAACGATGGGTCGTTGTGAACCTTTGTGTCATTGTGACCCGAAGGCAGCACAAAGGTTGAAATGTACTTACACAATGATTTCTCTTTGGTGCAGATCTGCAGATGAAGAAAAAGAAGGATGTGCTCTTAGCCAAAAGGGTTGAGTTGAAGTCAGACCGCAAAGCCCGTGCCATGGCCTCTCGAACCAAGGACAACTTCCGAGGCTACAACGGTGTACCCATATTGGAGGAACCTAAAAAGAGGAGGTCGAAGGGGGAGATGGGAGACAATCAGCCGAGGGGGGACACTTACGACGAGGACAACTATGAATATGAACAGACTGACTCTGAGTCTGAACCAGAGCCTGACCCGGTACCACAGAGGCCCAACAAAACACCCAGCAAGCCCTCCAAGAATCCCGGTGCTGGACCACCCAAGGGCGCCCCTCCACCCATGAACTTTGCACAGCTGCTCAAACTAGCAGAGAAGAAACAGTTTGAGCCAGTAGAGGTAAAGGCCAAACAAATAAATAAGAACGAGGAGAGACTTAGGACGGCGGAGGAGATTAGAGAGCTGGAGATGGAGCGCAAAGTTAAGAAGCAGGACAAAGGTAGAGATTCAAGGCCTCAGGAGAGAGACGGCAGATCCCAAGCCAGCTCTAGCTCTTCTAGAAAGAGCTCCTCTGATAAGGACTTGGGAAGGACTGGTAAGCCGCACAAGAGCTCCTCAGAGAGGCCCGTTCCCAGTGGGTCAGGGAAGAACCCAAAGCTTCCTTCGTCAAGCGAGAGAAGCCACAGTTCTGCCAGATTGTCTCAAGGAGATCGAGACAGAACCCGAGACAAAGACAGGGACAGAGAGACAGAGAGACCCAAATCTGCTACTAGCTTTTCTAGCTCTAAAGGTGCCTTAAGCAGCAAAGCCTCCTACAAGGGAGGATCCTCTCAGGTGTCAGCCAAACCACCAGCGTCTAGGCCCTCATCAGGCCATAGACCCCCAGCCGCAAGTGATCTTAATCCCAAGAAGGGGAACCCCTCACTACCTCAAGGAAAGCCCATTAGCTCTGGGTCTCGACCGCTTGGCACGTCGGGCATGGGCCAAAGACAACAGCAGGGTAGCTCTGGGCAAGTTAGATCTAACCAGGGCAGCTCAGTTCGGGGTGGACCTACTGGAGGACCCCCCAGGCCAGGAAAGGGAGAACCAGCAAGACCTGGAGGTAGCTCTTTGGTCAAACAGGGCAGTAACGGACAAGTCGTACGGCCTGGAGTTAACTCCTCAGTGAGACAAGGGAGCAGTGGACAACTAGCAAGGCCAGGAAGCAACTCTATGGTCAAACAGGGCATTAATGGACAACTAGCAAGGCCTGGAGGTAACTCTTTGGTCAAACAGGGGAGTAATGGACAGATGAGACCCACATCAGGTGGCCCTCCCAGACCAGGAGGACCTCCTCAGACCAGACAAGGTGGGGGTGGTGTCCAGGGTAGACCAGGGGGGGGTGGCAGCAGACCCTCAGGTAGTGGACCTGGGGGTGGGGGGCCAGTCCCTGGCCGGCCAGCTAGCAGTATGGGCTCTGGACCTGGTAAACCCAAGTGTACCATGGTGGTTGAGACCATCTCATCCAAGAACTTCGGTGGACCCAGGCCAGGAGTGCCACCTCGGCCAGGAATGCCAGCCAGACCTGGGATGCAACCTCGACCTGGGATGAGGCCTCCAGGTAAAAGACTGGAGAAATCATTTAGAGAATGTTTCTGAACACTTAATTATGGGATTATCTTATTTTGACCAGATCAGATGTTCTGTTATTCTCACATAATATTCTTCACTGTTACCAGATAGATGACAGTAAAGTAGAATGAAGTGGATTCTGCTTGACTATTGCTGTCTGTTCTCACCATGTATATGCCAGTACATCAGGACAGTGGGTTGATGCAGTTTTATTTTCCTGGCTGGCTGAATAGTGAGTCAGCAATCCAGGCCCCCCTTTTGTCATCCATCTTGGGTCTGTTCCAAAGAAAGGCTTGATTCAAATGGCAGCTTCATGTAGTGGGAGATTAAAAGCGAAACATTGGTAATTAACAAAATTATTATAATCTGTTGATCATGCCATGCTGTCTCCACAGGCACCATGCTCCCACCAATCACCTCCAGCTACAAGAGGAAGTATGAAGATGAGGAAGATGAGTATGACTCAGAGATGGACGACTTTATCGATAACGAAGGAGATGGGCAAGATGAAATCTCCCAACACATCAGGGAAATCTTTGGCTATGACCGGACCAAGTAAGATTCAATAACGAGCCTACAGAGCTAGGCCTGCTTGTTGTCCAAATACATCTTGTGTTTTCAAGACGGGACAGGCTTCTCTCAGCCTGTATTACATTTGCTCAACTCAAGGTCAACTTGTCATGGCATTCAGTTTGTACAAAATGTCATAACGTGTTGTATTCCTCACCCTAGATACAAAGAGGAGAGTGACTATGCATTGAAGTTTATGGAGAGCAGCTGGAGAGACCAGCAGAAAGAGGAGGCTAGAAGGTAAGTCTTAGCAGCGAAATTGATGAGTAGCTCATGCACACTGAATCATAGTTCTATTGCACATCCTCATACTTAACTATAGTAATTCCATATAAAAGGTCTCATCAATTTACAAAGGAACTTGCCTCTGTAACAGGCTCTGTACATTGAGAGTGTAGTCAGGAGGGCTGTACACACTTCATAGCTATGCCTGCAGATGGAGGTATTTGTCACGGTTGGTAACAATCTGGTCCTGCTGGGCTTGGTTGCTTTGAGGGCCCTGTATACACAATGTGTCTCAGAGCTGGAGTGCTGATCCAGGAACCCTCTATCTTATTTATTATGATCTACAATGGTAGACGAACTTTAGACCAGCACCCATACTTTGAGACGCTTGGGAATTTCAGGCCCCAGGCTTCTTGTTCATCCCTGACAAAAGTATTCAATGAGACTCATCTGATGTATCTGGATCAATAGCCTGTAGCCCTCAGGACTGTGGTTCATTATTAATGATGGCCCGGGCTTGGTGCCAGTAAGACCTAACGTCGGGCCAGTAAACAAAAGTAGTCTGAGGCCCCTATGGGCAGGTGCTCATTTTCCCCATTTAATTCATAGTAATCGTATTTCAACGTTTTCTTGTCACTGTTTGCAAAATCTTTGCTTTTTCTCGTATTAAAATGCATCTGTACCCCTCCTTTGCCCCCTTTTTGAGTGACACTACTGGTGTCGTCTTTTTGACCAATAATATTCGATGGCTTGTTTGTTTTGACCAATCGTAATTCATAGTGCATTTTAGAACGGGACCCAAATATGGTTAATGCCATCTCGACTGAAAAGTTAAATTCTCGCTACCTAGCTAGCATGAACAAACTTGTCTTACTTAGGCTACTTGCTTGACAACATCTCGGTTGGCAGTTATTCAAAACAACTTTTCAGCAAACTGGTTATGTTAACCAGTCTTGCAGTACTTGAATCAGCTGCTATCAAAAGGCTTTTATTTATGGATGAAATGCTGGTTTGCTAACTAGCAGCAAGACAATATAAAGTGGGTACTTTTTTTCAGTGGAGATGCAGTGTATTTAATATAGGCTACATGTCAATAAATTACGCTAAAGTACTTACATTTAATCTCTTGGTAACACACAACAAACGTTGCTGTTGTTTTTGGCCAATATTTTTTGTTTTTGCAATACAAACTGGGGGGGAAATACAACATACAACCCCCTTGTGGTTTCCGGGCCTAAAACACATGCACACGCAACAATAAATCATGCTTTAATATGAAGAAGCACATAATTCTATTATTTTTACTCAGTTCTGGCCCGTAAAAATGATATCCGGGTCTAAACAGACGGTAACGTTGAACCTAGATCTATTTTGACTGCTTGTCGTGGAATCAGCGTGTTCTGTCTGTGTGTGTATGACAAGAAGACAAGAAGAGCTTAAAGACGAAAAGAGCTTAAATGGAAAAACACCAAAAGGAAGCCCCAGTGCTGAGCTGAAGGGTGAACCTAGTTCCCCTCTGACGAGAGACAGAGATGGAGGCCATTTTTGTGCATGCAGACACAACCACTGTCCACCTTAACATATCTTCTGTTTTCTCTCCGCTTCTCTCAGTTTACGTTTGGGTATCAAGGAGGATGAGGAGGAGCTGCGCTTGGAAGAAGAAGAGATGAAAAGAAAAATGACTGCAAAACGGAAAAAAGTGTAAAGACATGAACACTGTAAACTTGCAGTATAAGAGATGGGGATGCAGTCAGACCAGGTGCATGGTTGCCTCTGTTACAATATTTATTTAGTCCCCTTGGAGAAGGGGTTTGCACTACGAAGAGAATTCCTCTTTTTTCAAAGAAATTAATATATTGTGGAACAGACCATGGCCTAGATTTTTGAAAGAAAAATCAATCATGCAAAGTAAAATGTTGATCACTTGTCACATTGAGAAGAGCAACCATGTCATATGTCAAATACAAAACGGCGACCAACGCTCTATTTTTATCGATTCTTATTTAATTTCATGATGGACAAGTGATATTGCCATTAGAAAATGTTTGTTCTTTTAAACAAATTTGACAAAAGTTGTCTAATAGTTTTTATTTTCATTAGTGTGTATTTTGTGTATTGTGAACACCAGACTATTTAAACGATAGGCCTACATTATATTAGTAAATTGATCGGACTTAAATTAACAATTTAATAACTTAAATTAAAAGGTTAATTTTACATCACAATTCCCGAAGTCATATTTGGTGAATAAATACAATGTAGATTATTTTGGGGGGTTTTGCCTTTTACGTGCATTTTACGTTTCTGCCTGTAGGACTACACTAATGATTAAGTACAGAAACCAATGTGGAACATGGTTGGTCCTGACACCACTGCAGTAAATCCTCTTGGGGACAGACTGGAGTCAATGTCAACAATTGACAGGAAATAGAGGCTGGACTTGACTGGAACTTTTTTTCTGAGGGTTGTAAAGTCATGGCTTGTAAGTGAAGCTCGTATAAGAAACCGCGTCCCTTCACCATCTCCCGGTGCATTGCTTGTGATTTTTAGCATGTTTGTCCTGATACTGCTGTGCCTCGGCTTCTGCCTCCTCTACATCCTCACCCGAATCCAAAAGCCCAAGAATTTTCCTCCGGGCCCTCGACCTATCCCGATACTTGGGAACTTGCTTCATCTGAATTTGGACAATCCAATGAAAGACTTTGAGAAGGTACAAAATACATCATGCAGTTGTGCTGTTTGCTAAAAATAAGACTTCCCACATAGCCTACAAACCTTTGGTTTTATAATTGCATAACAAGTCTTCCAATGTTGTGGGTGAAATGATTTATAGCTCTTACGGTGCAAATGCTGAGAATCAAGCAGTCAAACGGTTAAATGTCTCAAGAGCCTACGCATTTATTAACAATTGAACAGAAAAACAACCATCTTCAACACACAGACACAACACAATCTGCAAACGGTGGAAAACCGTGGTAAAGTTGGTTTGAAGTTCGATATTCAACAGATATTCGGACGCCTAGTATTGTTATTTTAACCGGGGTTTAGCACCGCTACGACCAGCCGCTTAGCCAATGCTTTTGGCTGCCTAAACAACACCATCCCAGATCACACCACCTCCATTGGCCTCTTTCAAAGGTTACATCTCAACATTCTCCTTCTTGCCAATCTTTTGTATTCTCACTTAGGCCTACAAGTCCCTCATTACACAGAGCAAGACCATATTCACATAATACATTTGACATTTTATAAATGTTTCATTTTATAAAGTTAGACATTCATTTTCTAAAACTAATGGCATAGGCTATAAGAAATAATTCCATCACAGTCTTATCAACATATTTATAAACAGGGTTCTGTGTTTGAGTGTAGATGGCAAAGCGCTATGGCAGCGTGTACAGCATCTACATCGGTTCCAGGCCCGCCGTTGTTTTGAACGGGTTTGAGGCCATGAAGGAAGCTCTTCTGACCAAGTCTACAGACTTCGCTGGACGACCCCAGGACATGATGGTTAACCACATCACCCGAGGAAAAGGTTTGAGTGACATAGGCCCACTTGTCTCCTTCAGCTTCATGAGTTTCTAGGCGTCAATTGGGTATGGCAGCTGCTAGAGCTAACCTCTGAAAATCAGATCCTATTTTTAGATGCTTGTTAAAATGCAAACTAGCTCGTAAAAATATAAATTGATGGATTTTTCACACAACATGAAATCTGAAATGCTGTCAAGTGGGACGGGTTTGCAAGCTGTTGAAAGGCTTTTTCACGCGCTGCTGGTCAGTCCTCCCGTGTGGGCGGAGACCGTTTTGTTCCATTGAGACAATGGATTTTTTTTTCTATTTAACCAATCCACTTTAATTTGACCCATAGGCGGAATACCCAGCTATCCCACGACCCCCCCATCCTGGGAAAAATATAATTTGTCCCCCCCAATAAATCACTGTAAACATAAGGAAACGTACATAATATTAATAATATACATTTAACATATTACAATGTTGGCTATGTGTTACAGCAGTAATTTTGGTGTCCCCCTCAGGAACTGCTCTTGAGAAAATGTCATATAATTGTCCCCCCCCAAAATTGATAGCAGATTTTCACCACTGATTTGACCCTACAGGACTGATATAATGGTACTGAACTGTATTTGAATTGATCGTGTCCTGTATCTGACAAGCATACTGAGCCTCTGCTCTCTCCAAGGCGTCATCTTGGTAGACTATGGATCCAACTGGAAAGAACACCGGCGCTTCGCTCTGATGACCCTCAGGAACTTCGGCATGGGGAAGAATTCCATGGAGGAGAGGATTCATGGAGAAATACAGCACATCATAGATTCGTTGGAGAAAAGTGTTGGTATGAGGATAGAGAACTCGGACATCAAGAAAAAAATCTAAAAGTAGGATAGCTTGGTTTTGTTTAAAGAAGAGCTTTGTACTAATGTTGTAATGGATATCAGAGTGTATGTAGATTGGCTTGTCCTGAGGTTATTGGGCTTGTTATCTTTGAGGCAGTGGTCCTGAATGCCAAGTTTTTTTTCCCTTAGTCATAGGTCAAGGACCTGATTGAAAGCAAACAGATTTGTTCCGTTTTTTTGGGGCATTCCCTATTCAGAATTTGACATTCCTTCAGATAGTTTTTTGAGGGTTAGAATATCTGTTGGCTAATTTTAAAGAGCTTGCACATTATGCACATTAATTATAATGAGATAATGTTATGGTTTGACCAACTGGCTGGCCGACTCAAAACACAAAGGCAAGACTGATGGGTTTATTGAAAAGGACAAGGGGTACGAGGGAGATCTGTGGAGGACAGGCAGGTGTTGGCAGGCAGGCGGACGAACGGGCGAGAAGGGTGTGACACGGGTCTGAAACAGGCAGAGACAAAAGCACGATTACTTTGAGCGTACTGCGATAATGTACCGTAAGTCAGGAGCCAACACTAACACATCTAGTTGAAGCAATAAGTGACTGGGAAACAGGGGTTGAAACAGTGTGGTGCTGATGAGGGAATGAGCGGCAGGTGTGACAGTTACACAGGTGGGATGGAGTATGTGGGCAGGAGAACAAGAACCTGGAACCAACACCTGAGAAAACAAGAACAGAAAACCTGGCCTGGATCAGGCCAGGGACTTAACAGATCTTGGAAAATGTCTACCTACTGTAGAGTCTGGGCTGCAAATGTTCTGAAATGTGTTAGGCTACTGCAGAGTGACTAATTTGAGTTTAATTATACTGTTGTTTGTTGGTCAGGTACGACCATGAACCCCCAGGTTATGTTCCATAATGCTGCATCCAACATCATCTGCCTCGTCCTCTTCGGTAACCGTTATGAGTACAATGATGAGTTCCTCACGACATTTGTCCGGCTCTTTACTGAGAACGCAAAGATGACTAACGGACCTTGGTCCATGGTGAGAAAGAATGAAAACGTCGGGGGTAGTGAAACGTAATAGTTGCAGTCTAGTAAATGCAGAATTTACTGTAATAAGAAAATTAAAAAATATATATGTATTGCCTGCAACTTTCCTGATGCTTTTCAACACGGAACTCAGGTGGCGGTCGTTTACACCAGAATGTGTAAGCAGATAAAGTATGTAATTGCAGCTAGTTCAAACCCAAATCTCTCTGTCCTGGTTGCCTGTCCCCAGATTTATGACAGTATGCCTATGCTGAGGAGTCTGCCGCTGCCTTTCCAGAAGGCATTCCGCAACGCAGACCTAGCTCAAAAGATGGCCCTTCAACTAGTGGAGGAACACAAGGAGACCAGGGTCCCTGGAGAACCCAGAGACTTCATGGACTGCTACTTGGAGGAGATGGCCAAAGTGTGTGACCGAGAGGCACAGTGTGACCATGTTTCGGTTATAGTAGCAGTACATATGGAAAGTTATAACCCTTGTGTGCTTTGGTGGGTACTGTGTGCTCTCTTTTCTAGAGAGATGATGCTGATGATGATTCATCCTTCAATGAGGACCAGCTGATGATGTATGTCCTGGACCTGCACTTTGCTGGCACCGACACAACCTCCAACACACTTCTCACCGCCTTCCTCTACCTCGTGGCCTTCCCAAACATTCAGGGTGTGTTCCACAGCTCCTGTGTCTGCATGCATCCTCATACACAAACCATGGAACCATGACGAACAACACTGACATATAGTAGGAATGAATTGACTGACCGGAAGTGTTATTTATCATATGAGGGACCTGGTTTTGTAAGTAACAGTGTGGATCCAGGATCAGTTGTTTCTGTTGAATGAATTCTTACGCGCAGTCCAGCACCTGATCCTATACTACCACTCAGTCCAATATCCTTGGTAAATACGACTCCAGGTCCATCATGTTCTCTTTGTCCCCCTGGCAGAACGCTGTCAGCAGGAGATAGACCAAATCCTAGAGGGGAAGGACAAGGTCAGCTTTGAGGATAGACACCAGATGCACTACATGCATGCTTTTGCCCACGAGGCCCAGCGTATAGCCAGCACTGTGCCTCTCAGCGTGTTCCACGCCACTACCAAAGACACCAGCTTGGCAGGGTACAGCATCCCCAAGGTGAGGGGCTGCAGTATGGTTCCACTGTGTATTGTCTTCCACCTAAAAAGAACACATGGAAACAAGCTCTCTCCAACTCTTTCTCTCTCTGTTCCCCCCCTTGTCTATAACAGGGGACTCTGATCATTCCCAACCTCACTTCTGTGCTCTATGAGGAGGGTTACTGGAAGTTTCCTAATGAGTTCAACCCTGAGAACTTCCTAAACGACCAAGGAGAGTTCCATAAGCCTGAGGCCTTTTTGCCTTTCTCCCTGGGTAAGGGACAGTCCCCCTCAAACCTACCCACTATTTTTTTTTAACTACTACCACAACCACTATTACTGCTACTACTGCTACCACTATTACTACTAGTCTGGTTGGTGGAGTGAGAACAGAAAAAAACAAGTTTGACAAAATCTCAGCTAATGAAAACATGCGTTCATTAATTCATCCATCTTTTCTTACATGAACTCCTTGCGTGAAAGAATGGGATTATTAAATAAATTGTTGTACTCTTTTTCCTACGTTCCAGGACCTCGTATGTGTCTGGGTGAGGGTCTGGCTCGTATGGAGCTCTTCCTCATCTTGGTGACCCTGCTGAGACAATTCCAGTTTGTCTGGCCAGAGGACGCAGGCGAGCCAGACTTCACCCCTGTGTTCGGAGTCACTCTGTCCCCCAAACCCTACAGAATGTGTGTCAAGCGGAGAGGGACCCGGCAAGGGGGAAACATATAATAATGTTTTTGACTAACCCTAACCCCCTATAGAGTGTTAATAAGTTACTCATTATAAATCATTCTTAATTTAAAAAGTTAAAGCTCAGAAGTCAAGCCCTACAACACTACTGGCTATCCTGTTCAAATGCTGAACCATTGTTGTGAAAGAGACGAAGATTGATACAAAAAAAAAAGAGTAGATTGTGTCTCTTTGTCAAGTTGAATAGATGTTCAGGGTCAGGAGAAAGTACTGGGTACGGGGAGAGCTCCACCTATGATCTCTCTCTGCCCTGAGAGTGGTCATGCGCTGGGAACTGTGAGTCTCTTTCTCTGTGATTGATGTAACACCATGACTGCCTGACCTTCTCTCCCAATCTGCAGATTGATAATACTTATATAAATCCAGAACTCAACTGAACTTTGTCACTCCGGAAGAGACAGACAAAAAATATTCCCCATAAGGGTACATAGAGGAGATTGGTATAATTGCAATTGGATGCAGTTGTATTCATACTTGACTTTCAGTTTAGTACTAACAAGGTCCCTTCTAGAGATAGTTTGTCATTCTAACCTCTACAAGTTTGGGACTTTGAAAACTGATGGCCTCCCCTTGAAAACGTGGGAAGGATGAACAGGGTTACGCATAACACGCATAACACCATACAAATGTTATTTACTGAGTTTGTGTTGCTTTGAGTAATGTGTGGAATGAGGAATTGCTGATTTTAAGTCTCCTTGGTGAATTCAAAATAAATAAAAGTGTCTAAATAATCACCCTTTTCTGATTTAGAGGATGTATATATACAGTTCACAAGTTCACTGTCAGCAAGTTTTCACAGCCTGCAAACATCTTATCAGTCTAATAAAAGTGTTGCATTGTGTAAGCATAAAAAAGAATGTGAAGACAACACAAAACTACATCTTTATTAACCAATCTGTAAGTGCCACAGAATCTTCTCCAAGAATCACACAACTTACACTATCAAGCTAACTTACATTCTAACACAACTACATCCAAGCTAGGGTTCCAATTTGTCACTTCACAGATGGTGGGTGTTGCCAGAAGAATGAAACTACATGAGGAGGATCAAGAATAACGCACAGGAATCTCCCAGGGTAACCACCATGCCCTCTCCACTCTGATGGTAATCTTTGTGCAAACAAACAGGCTGCATGTCCAACCGGCCAATTAGAAAGCCAGTTTCAGCCACTACCCATAAGTCTTTGCTTGTTATCTTCCATCAGGAAGGGTGGAAGGAGACGGAACTTGCTTCGGTGTTGATGGGCAACTGATGTATCATCTTCCTTATCAAAGAGGTTAGGAAAGGAAGAAACAAACACAATGTTTAAGTGGACCAATGACACTCCATTATTGAGTCACATGGCAAAAGTGTGTGGCTTCTCAGTTGTGTTTATATAGCAGGGAACAGAGAGCAGTGGGACAACAGTCACCCACACACATCTTCATCATGCTGGGCACACTGGTGCTGCTCTGGCTCTCTGTCTGCCTCCTTTTTTATCTCCTGCGGACACGCAGAGCCAAGAACTTCCCGCCAGGACCGCAACCCATCCCTATATTTGGAAACTTGCTGCAGCTGAATTTGGAAAACCCCATTGTTGACCTAAACAGAGTAAGGCTTAACGATATATGATGGATTGGTATTGATTGTATGTCAGTGAGCCATTAACTGCCCTGGGCTCATTGTGTAACTGGAGGGTTTTCTTCTTGTACGTGTCTCCGTTTGTACAGGCAGGCATTGTCCCTATTGCACAACGTAGTACAAAAGTAACATGATAAAAGGCAGTGTCAACCTAATATTCTTTTGTTCATAATTATTATTCATTATCATCGTTATGGTCACAAAATATTAACCTGTCAAACATTTGAACACAAACATTGTTAGGAGTGCATCAAATATACTTGATACAGCAACTCATGTTTCTCTTCCTCCCCAGCTGTCGGAACGCTATGGGAAGGTGTTTAGCCTGTACTTCGGAGGAAGACCAGCGGTAATCTTGACTGGGACTCAGGCCACGAGAGCAGCGCTGGTCAGCAAGGCTGTGGACTTTGCTGGACGCCCCCATGGCCTCCTCCTCAACCACCTCACCCAGGGCAAAGGTATGGAGATACTCCTGGGTAGTATTAACAAAGGAGGCAGTGCGAAATACGTTTTATGTCCTTTCTGTTCTATCGTTATTTCACGTTTTCCATCATCGACACACTTGACTCAGCATGAATGTACGTCTCTCCAGGTGTCATCATGGCGGACTACGGACCCAGCTGGAGAGAACACCGGCGCTTCGCTCTGATGACCCTCAGGAACTTCGGCCTGG
This sequence comes from Osmerus eperlanus, assembly GCF_963692335.1. Classification (NCBI taxonomy): domain Eukaryota; kingdom Metazoa; phylum Chordata; class Actinopteri; order Osmeriformes; family Osmeridae; genus Osmerus; species Osmerus eperlanus. Next base: position 16,778,680 of record NC_085022.1, read on the forward strand.
GCAAGCATTCCATGGAGGAGAGGATTCTGGGAGAGACTGAGTATGTTAGTGCTCTGCTTGAGGAAAGCGTGGGTAGGTCATGTGACACTGTTTGAACTGTGTAGTGCAGTTTTTTGTACAATGGAGCATTGTTTCATCAAATTCCTTCCAGGTCTCCTATAGAAAATGAAATCAAATTGTAAATAGATAACATTCAGACAAGGTTGTTATATACAATGAACCTTGACCTGTTCTATGTTGCCAGGGAAGTCCGTGGACCCTCAGACACTTTTCCACAACGCCGCCTGTGACATCATCTGCTCCATCATGTTCGGGGTGCGCTACGAGTACGATCACCAGTTCTTCCAGGCCATGATCAGGATGATGGCAGAGAACTCCAAGATAGCCAACGGCCCCTGGGGCATGGTACGGAAGGATCTGTAGATGTCGCTGGCCAACAAGTTCACCAATCAGTTTGAACGAATATATATGTCTCTATATCAATTCTTCTCTCTCACTTTCTCTCTCACACAGATCTATGACACCATGCCACTACTGAGGAGTCTCCCCCTGCCTTTCAAGAGAGCTCTGAGAGACTACAACACCGTCAAGCTCCATGTCCTGGAGATCATCCAGAAACACAGGGCCACCCGCGTCCCGCTGCAGCCCAGAGACGTCATCGACTGCTACCTCGACCAGATGGACAAGAGGGTAGGGCGTTGCAGAAGTGGTCTGATGACAAAGACCATGCCCACTTGAAAAATCATGACGTAAAGAGGCTTGGAGGGCAGTTCTATTCATGAGGACTTGGGTGACGAAAGCAGCCTTGTTTTCTCCTGTTCTTTGTTTGGTTTGAGAGATGACGACAGTTCACTGTTTGATGACGACCAGATGATCACTCTTCTGCTGGACCTGCTGTTTGCTGGGACGGACACCACCTCTAACACTATTCGCAGCACCATCCTTTACCTCATGACACACCCAGAGGTGCAGGGTCAGTCTGCCAGCCTCTCTGTGTGTCTCTCTGTCTTTTTGTTTCTCTATTTTCTGGCCTCTCTGTCTGTCTGTCTGCATCACACCTCTATTGCCATGACAATGTTCCTCAGTGGTTGTTTCCCTGTCCTCATCCACAGAGCGCTGTCAGCAGGAGATAGACACAGTCCTGGAGGGTAGGACCCAGGTCAGCTTCGAGGACAGACACAAGATGCCCTACATGCAGGCTGTGATCCAGGAGTCACAGCGCTACGCCAGTACTTTGCCCCTCAGTGTGTTCCACTGCACCACTAGGGACACAGAGCTGATGGGGTACAGCATTCCCAAGGTCAGGGTCCAGGCACCAAAACAGGTTTCATTCAGAAGAGGGGATAGGGATACAGTCACACTGCCAACATTTACCAACAGAAAACAATTACTTTGCAGTAGGGAATTTTGACACGTAAAAAAGGTTTACACTGTAGATAGTTTAGTCCTCAGGATTCCTCTACCAGTCCCACCCTGGTCCCTTTCAGACAAAGCCCTAACTCATACATCCTTCTTTGACCCTTCTTCCCTACTAAAACACAATATCGGTTTCTCAAATGATTCTGTCCTTCCAGGGGACTCTGGTCATCCCCAACCTGTCCTCTGTGCTCAATGAGGCGGGTCAGTGGAAGTTTCCTAATGAGTTCAACCCTGAGAACTTCCTCAACGACCAGGGAGAGATACAGAAAAATGAGTCCTTCATGCCTTTCTCTGTCGGTGAGAGGTCACGCTAATCTTATTTTTACATAATCTCATTTCAGAACAGTGGTATTGAAAGTTGATTCGGAGGTATTGGGTTCTAAATCACGCTTGATCTTGTTCATCATTTAGATTACTTACAGGATTACTTGTATTTTATATGGACAGCTAGGTGGGAGAAAGATGTCATTGTAATGTCAGCGTTTAATCTTCCAGGACCTCGTATGTGTCTGGGTGAGGGTCTGGCTCGTATGGAGCTCTTCCTCATCTTGGTGACCCTGCTGAGACGATTCCAGTTTGTCTGGCCAGAGGACGCAGGCGAGCCAGACTTCACCCCTGTGTTCGGAGTCACTCAGGCACCTAAACCCTACAACATAAATGTCCGGATACGAAATTGCCAGGAAGGCTGAAGACGCAGACAGCCTGTTGTCTAGATTACGGCCCTGGAGGCTTGGGAGTGTTGTCTTTATTGTGTACCGTGTTGAAACTCTCATAATGACAAATACTTTGATGTACAAGGATTCGTATAAACACTAACACGTCTTCTTCTGTGCTCTTTCATCAAGTCTTTCTTTCTATATTGATTGACTACACTGGGGAAATCCAGAGAATTTATGAGCAGTCCAACTGATAAAAATACTCTTTTTGAACTGAACCCTAACCTATGTTATAGGTTTGGCCTTGCTGATAATATGTGGGGTCAGAAGTTAACATGAAGATGGCAATTTTTCAATGAGTGAAAAGAGTTTATCTTTAATTCGTTGTTTTACGAAATGTTATCAATTTCCTATTGTGTATGTAGCACTTTCATGACTTGGTAATCTATTTAAGTGTTATCCAGCTAGGTAGCGTAAAACTTCATCGACTATTCAGGTAGCCTCGCCCAGAGCCATCTTTTTCAATGGCTGTGGCCTCGCCCACCTGCAATGTGGATGAAAGGTTAAATTGAGCCTGTTTTCTGATCTTTTTTAACCACATGTTGCCTGCAGCATGAGCTCGTGCCATTTAACATAGGCTAACCTCAAAGTCCCAATTTAATCTTTTTATATAATATACACACTACCACATAATTTAACATACATTCTAAGCAAATTAGGCTACTTTTATTCAGAAGACGCGTGGTCAGGGAACAACTATTCAACATTTTTACTTTTCGGTCAATAGTCCTTTCCACACAATTTGTAAATGGATGTAACCAAATATGGATGTAACCAAATATAAACCAAATATAAAACGGAAGTTCATGACAATATATGGGTTAATCCGGTTATTCCCCTTAGTAGTTTTTCTTGATCGAATAAACTGTGACAAACGCTTCTGCGACTGCACGTCAGAGATGCGACATACAACCCACGTATCTGGCGGAAATTAATACAAGCTCAACACATGTCAACAACAAATTATTTTATGATTGTCACTGTATTATATTAAATAACTGAAATATAGAGCTTGATTGATTTCTAAATTGTTGTGTCTTGGACAGAATGGCAACAGATGCTAAAAGACTCAAGGTGAGAACTGCATAAAGTTAGCCTGGCCAAATATCTGGAAAAGGTAGCTAACCGCTAGCAGTTAGCTAAGCGAACAGCGCGGTTCCTAAAATGAACTGTGTCTACAAACTAGAAAATAAGTTAAGACGACGTCCGTATGCCGAGAACTATGTAGCCATGTCCTACACTTGCAAGCAGAGCTCTCAAGTTTTGAGAGCCCGTGAGAGCGTGGGAAATGCCTGAAATGCGTGAGTCTCACGGCGAATGCGTGAGACTTGAGAGCCCTGCTTGCAAGACTGTGTGTAATTAATAACTGTAGTCTTGTTGTGTTGTTGATACTGATAATGAAGATGATGTTGCCGTGATAATGAAGATGATGTTGCCGTGATCTCGCAGGTTGATGACAGCTCAGCTACTGACGGGTTTGAGGTCAAACCTCTCCAAGTCTTTCTGCGGTGGTGTGACCAAGTCGGACTGACTCTAAGCAGCAAGGTAGTCAATGGGCATCGATATTTGATTGAGCAATTCGAAACACCCAGGAATTAACTTAGCCATTCAACTTAAATTAGGCAATAACAGATGTTTTGTCCTCCAGGTTTATGTAAGTAAGGAGGGTACAGTATCCGAGTATGGCATGCTAGCGAAGCAGGACATAGAGGAAGGGGAGGTGCTCTTCTCCATTCCTAGATCTGCCCTTCTCAACCAGAGCACCACCAAAGTATCTGCTGTCCTGGAGGAAGGTGAGTGATTCACCAACCAGTATGTGTTTTGCTGCTATTCTGTGTCTTTATCTCTCTCTTTCACATATTCATAAGGGATAGGAACAGATAATCAGTGATATCTTGCCCATTTCTTCCCTAGCTTATAAGACTGTATGTGCATGTAATCCCTGTTGTCTTTGTGTGTGCCCTTGCATGTTATGTTAAGTGTTTGAATGCTTAATTTTTTTAACTTAACTTATTGTATAGAACTCTCGTCAATCTTTTGAAAATGTGCTACATGACTAGAAGTTGATGTGACTTCTTTGTCCCTCCTCTCTCAAGCCAAGGCGTCTCTTGAAAACACCTCTGGCTGGGTGCCACTGCTCCTGTCTCTGCTGTCTGAGTACACCTCTCCCCAGTCCTTCTGGAAACCCTACCTCTCCCTCTGGCCCGACTTCAAGGCCTTGGACCAGCCCATGTTCTGGTACTGACCCCCATAATACAGGCTTTAGCTCAACGAGCTTACTACCAGCTTTAGACCTGGGTCGTATTATTCATATTTACCCTGCTGTGTGTATGTCTTGGGAATATCTCTATGTAGGCCTCGGTTTTGCCTCTGTTAGCCGAGTGAAGTTCTGTGCTGCCGGTCTGTGTCGGTGTTCAGGTCCAAGGAGGAGCGGGAGCAGCTTCTGAAGGGGACAGGGGTGCGAGAGGCGGTGGACACAGACCTGACCAACATCCAGAAGGAGTACCAGGACATCGTCCTGCCCTTCATCCTCCTCCACCCGGATCTGTGGAGTCCCCAGACACACACTCTGGAACTCTACACACGCCTGGTGGCCTTTGTTATGGCCTACAGGTGAGAGGTCATAGTTCATCTGGAGGGTCAGGGAGGGAGGGAGGGGACTGACTGACCGGTTGGCTGATTGTTGATCCCAGCAGAACTGCTGGAGTGTTTCACTGATGTGTTTTGGGGGAAACAGGTGTGTTTCAGGCAGCGCACATGCACCCTTAATATTCCTTCAAAAGCCTCTGCTGTGATTGGGTGATGAGTTCCACACCCCACATCCCCAGGTGAGACCAGTGTCTCTGTCAATGTTATAGTAGATGTAGAACACTCCATTCTCACCTAACAATGCTATACCATACAGCTTATTACAGAGGACAGACCTTATGGTTGCTGACAAACAAACACTTTCATGTTTTTTTTTGCCAGAGATCAACCCATCTTGCAGTGTCTCGATGGTGCATGTAACTGGCTTCTAATCCTGTCCCTGACCCCAGCCCCACTAGCTCAGGACCCTTATCTCTGACTCACAGAGGTCTGCAGTTCCACAGTCACCATCTCCTTGTGGTCAATAATCTCTCTTCCTTTCACTCTTTCGGCTCTTTTTCTGTCTCTCCCCCCATCTCTCTTTCTCTCTGTGTCTAGTTTCCAGGAGCCTTTGGAGGATGAGGAGGAAGAAGATGATAAGGACCCCAACCCACCAATGATGGTGCCCATGGCAGACATGTTGAACCATGTAGCCAACCACAATGCCAATCTGGAATACACCCCGGTGAGAGGCATGTGCTACTGTCGGTCACTATCCAGGATCTGTAATATGGTGGTTAATGAAACTGCACCAACATATCTAGTCAGACTCCTCTTAAGTCAGACTGTCTCCAATATTTTTGCATGTTCTCGGCTTACTCAGTGTAGTGAGGACAACTGCTTCCTGTCTGCCTTTGTACAATGTGGCCATTATCGTCTGACGGATCATTAAGACCAAAGACGACAAAGATTCTCCTTTTTGTACCAGTCAATGAGGGGGGAAAAATGATTCCAAGATTCAAAATGATATGCCCCGGAACGCTTGTGAACGCTCTGATTGAACTCGTTCCTCTGTGTCTGAGACTGTTCTCTGCCTGGCTTGATGGTCCTATACTCCCTCTGTGCCCGTGTAGGAGTTTCTGAAGATGGTGTGTGTGCGCAGCATCGGGGAAGGAGAGGAAGTATTCAACACTTATGGCCAGATGGCTAATTGGCAGCTCTTGCACATGTATGGCTTTGTTGAGCCGTATCATAGCAACAGCAACGACACGGCCGACATCCCAATGTCCAACGTCTACAAAGCTGCCGTGCAAGGTGAGGAGCGGGGGGGGGGGGCTAATCTGTGCGTGTCTGAGGGATGCAAGTTATTCCCCCTTTTGAAGCCTTAAACACACACACTATTAAAAACGCATCTCACGAATTGTTTTTACCCAAAGCACGTTTGTGCCTCTTCCTCAGCGACCAAGTCAGAGAGTGAGCAGCGCCTCCTTGTGGACAAGTGGAACACTCTGTGTGAGATGGAGATGGTAGGAGAGAAGGGGGTCTTTATCTTTGGCAAATCTGGCTCGCTCACAGACACAGAGATGTACACCACCCTCAAGGTAACCTTTTACTGAATTATCAGATTTTTGGGGTTTTATCAAACAAAAGCTCCTGACTGAATTTGACCGTGCTTTCTTTTCTCTCGTCTCAGATATTGTGTATGTCAGCGGAGGAGTTTGGGGAGTTTCGAGAGAACGAGGGATGGGAGGAGGCAGAGGAGGAGGACGAGGAGAAGATCACCCAGGCTCTGTGTAACGAGGGTCTGCCAGGGCTGGCAGCTTCCTGGAGGCGACTGCTGCGTGCGGCGGCAGGGTTCACGCTGGCTTCATTCAGGGAGGACCTGCAGAAGGACCGGGCCATGCTGGAGAACGCGGCCACCCTGACCTCCAGACAGCATAGGGCGCTACAGGTCCGCTGTGGGCAGAAGACCATCCTGAACCAGCTGATGGAGCTCACTAAACCATGATGTTTACCAGCAGAGGGCGGATCCATCATATGCTTACCTTACTAGTAGATACCAAGTCATGACAGTGTTCACCTGTAAAGTCATGCACAGCATCACATTCAACACCCGAGTAATGCTTTAGTAGTTTAAGCCCTTAGGCTGTACTTTCATGGGTTAAAGAGCGATGCACATTCTGGCAATAAAAATAGCATACTAGTATCAAACTGGTGATCATCATGGTAGTGACATTCGGTCCAAACATCTTTAGTGATTATAAAATCATGATTGTGCCTGAAAACTACGGCTCATCATGACAGACCTGTGATTACTGTGGAACTTTACTTATAGAAAGGTCATAATACAAAGTGGTTTTTATTAAATACTTGTTTTCTTGATAGCTTACTAGTTGACACCTTGTCTCCATCTGATGTCCTGTTCCATCAGCATGAGTTAACTGGCGTCTGCAGATATAGACTTATGACTCAAGTCTAGTTTGTGTCCAGTGGACTAATGTTCCAATGTATTCTACAGTAAACTGCATTTTTTCCAGCTTGTTGAATTTACACATTTTGTACAATAAAACCAAGAGAAAAAAAAAGCAATGGGTCCTTGTCCATGGTAAGCCATTCTTGTAGTGAGTTTGAATGAAGGAAACATGGATGTGCAGTTCAATTGTTTAATGTGTATAACTACAGTATGCATACATACAGGAAATAAGTAGCAAGAACTAAAGGCAACTATAAAGGACTACAAAATACAACACACGGACCAATACATTTACAAAACATTCAAAATCCTTACAAAATGGTCTGTATTGGTCCTTCTTTTGTTGTTCTGCAATTTGGATCTTTGTACAAGTTTTAAGATTAGATTTTGTCATCTTAAATTTTCCACAATTTTACAAGTGCCAGGGAGAGCCAGTGAAACGCAGTTTAAAATGGAACCAACCATCCCCTCCACCTCACCCCACACAGACCAGGAGTGCAGCCTAGGAGACAGGCTAGTGCTCTGCCCACTCAGAAACGCAACAAAAAAGGAAACAGGCCGCCGCTTTAGCATCCTATACCAGCAAGTCTCTGAACGCAAATCAGTCATGAGAAAAGAAAAATAAAAAAGCCCCAAAAAACTAAATCTGTAAGAGGGAGACAAACAGGGGGGCTTTGGTAGTGAGTGAAAGTGTGTGTGTGCGCACGCGCGCATGTGTTCATTTGTCTTTACAATGTAAATGTTTTTTCTTGGACATCTTTCTCCCCACTCATCTGCTGGAACTATCTAGCTCTCCGTCTCCCTTTTAATATTTACATCGAAGCCTCAAAAAAAATTATATTAAACAGCATGTCCAAATAACTTCTCAATATTCAGGCAAAAAAAAAAAAGAAAGAAACTTAGATCCATGAGCAGCAGTCCTTAATATTAGAATGAGCGTTGCCAGTTCGTCCAGTGCTAACAGTAAAGGAGATGGGGTGGGGTGTGTAGGGGGCGGGGGAGGGGGCGGGAGGGGGAGGGGTCGGCCCTGGCATCTCTGATCTCCTGCAGGCTGACTAGCTGGCACCAGTGCCCTCCATCACCTGCTGAGCCTGCTTCTGCCCCATGCAGCACTGGGCCACAGACTGGAACAACCTGGCAGAGACGGGACACGGGGAGGAGAGGGGGTTTAAGACCAGGCTGGCCATCACAGCTACAGCTTCACATAAGACATCCATCAAAAAAAAAAAAGAACTTGCTTGTCTAGACAGAGAGCCATTGCCCCCTGTTAAAAGCAGTATGGCAGCTCTGCATGTCCCTTACATTAGGAGAGAGCGTTTCACCTTAGGGTGAGGGTCAGTAACCTCCGGCTGTTAGTTTTCAACGGTAGCAGTTAGGGGTGAATGGGACCATGACAGTGGGAGTGAGTGAGAGAGCACGTACTTCTCTATCTCAGGGGCACAGTGCACAAAGTCGTGGCTCCAGAACTTGAAGGCGGGGTTCTTGATGAGCTCGATGAAGGTGATGAGCAGACCCCAGGGGTGTGGCCTGTTCACTATGAGCCTCTCCAGGAGAACCCTGCAGTCACACAGGACAGGCACGTTAGTTAACTGGAGCTCCACACACACACACAACTGAGGAGTGAACAACCGCTGCAAATCAGCCCGCCAGTGTGTGTAGGGAGCTAGCAGGCTGTCAGCCAGACAGGTTACCTGGTGATCTGCTCCTGGATGGCCTCTGTGTTGGCCTCTGCAAACAGGTACAGCATGGTGCAGCTGAAGTAGTGGGTGTGGCTGTTTGGGTAGCGCAGCTGATTGGCTATCGCATTCAGGAACAGGTAGCGGCCTGTAAATGAGGGGACAAGAGGAACATTTCCGTGACAATTCATTCATTCTGCAGACGCTTTGATCCAAAGCGACGTCCAAATAGCACATCTGGTAAGTATGGTGGAAGGTCAAGAACCAGAAGTGCATAGTCCTAACAGTGTTTCAGTGATCAGAGTCAATAATCAGTCTGTATTTGCCAACATGGCACGATGTTTGAACCTACATGGGAGGGGCGTCATTCTCACGTGTGTGTGTGTCTCTTACCCTCTGTGTCGAGGTCGACGGCCAGGTTCTGGAAGATGTCCATGTGTGCAGAGTGGGTGATGGTGCTCATGGAGGGGGTGCTGCCCTTGTTGTGGATGTAGGCGATGGCCTGTGTGCCCACGTACAGCACCAGGGCGTTGATCAGCTGGATGTTGTAGCGATTCCCTGCCTCGTTTGACACCTGACCACAGGCACAGAAACACACATAGACCCATGTAAAAACCCATCCACAGTCCTACGACAGGCACAAACCACCAACAGGAACACATGACCTTCTATTTCTAGTACCTGCACACAAACACAAACACACTAAACCACAGTTCACAAGTACAACACCACAGGAGATAAATCAAGCATTTTTTTTCTCAAAGAGTCAAAACTTAACCTGGTCTAAAGATGTTTCGTTGTGCTGCAAATACTTCCAGGGACCCAGAGTGGCGCCCCCTACCTGCAGGTTGCTGCGGAGCTCGGACAGGAAGGTGACGGGGGAGCGCGTCTTCAGGTACGAGTCCAGGTCCTTCTTAAACTGAGAGGGCATCACTCCGGTGAAGTTGGTGAGGATGCGGGGGGCGATGTTGATCTCACTCAGCATGTCCACCTGGGGTGGGGGGGGGGCACCCTCACAGTTACACAGCGGACGGGAGGGACGCAGGCTACAGATCCACCACACGAAGAGGAAGGAACTACAAAATCGACTTCTCACTGACTGTATTACCTGCACTCTACCTACCGGCTGAGCTCAAAGCACCAGACCAGACCTGGGAATGTACGGATGCTGTGTGCAGGGCTGTCTGTGTGTGTGTGTGTGTGTGTACCTTGAGGTTGGGTGTGAAGGGGTCTGGGAGCCTCATGTTGCGGGGGAAGGCACTCAGGATCAGGTTGCGCAGCTGGATGCAGTTGGGAGGGATGACGTCACAGAAGCCGTAGTGGTAGTCACACAGGAACTCTGGGAAGTCATGCAGCAGGACAAGCAGGACACGCAGAGTGCCCTGAGAGAGAGACAGAGACAAAGAGAACAAGAGAGACAACAAGAGAGACAGCCAGAGAGAACAAGAGAGAGACAGCCAGAGAGAACAAGAGAGAGACAGCCAGAGAGACGTTGTCAGATAAACGCACCAGAAGACTTTCCTCTATCAGACAGTTGAAAAGGCAGCTGCTGGTGTAGCTACCTTGTAGAGGATTTGCATAGGTTTGTTGAGCTCTACATTCCTCAGGAAGGGTGCCAGGTACTTGAACAGGTCGATGAGCAGCTGGGCGTACATGGGCCAACCCTGCAGCACAGCCAGTAAGACACGTTAGACAATCTCATCAGGGCTGTTGACTGGAACACCACAGTCCAAGACCACAGTCTTAGCTTGATTGCTTGTATGTAAGGTGCATTGTCCTTGCCTTCTGCTGTGGGGTGTGTGTGTGTGTGTGTGTGTGTGTGTGTGTGTGTGTGTGTGTGAGGGCATGCTCCTTGCCTTCTGCTGTGGCGTGTGTGTGTGTGTGTGTGTGTGTGTGTGTGAGGGCATGCTCCTTGCCTTCTGCTGTGGCGTGTGTGCCAGCATCCTGGCGATGAAGATGCGGTGGGAGATGAGCTCCAGCCAGGCGTAGACGAAGCCAGGGGCTTTGGTGGGCCGCAGGATGTGGAAGGTGTTGCTGAGAGGAGGACCAAACAATCAGAATTGGTTGGCATATATATATACAGTTAGGTCCATAAATATTTGGACATTTACACAATTTATCATTTTGGCTCTGTATACCACCACAATGGATTTGAAATGAAACAATCAAGATGTGCTTTAAGTGCAGACTTTCAGCTTTAATTTCAGGGTATTTACATCCAAATCAGGTGAACGGTGTAGGAATTACAACACATTTTATATGTGGCCCCCCCCTTTTTAAGGGACCAAAAATAATTGGACAATCTAACATAATCATAAATCTAATTGTCACTTTTAATACTTGGTTGCAAATCCTTTGCAGTCAATGACAGCCTGAAGTCTGGAACCCATAGACATCACCAGACGCTGGGTTTCGTCCCTGGTGATGCTCTGCCAGGCCTCTACTGCAACTGTCTTCAGTTCCTGCTTGTTCTTGGGGCATTTTCCCTTCCGTTTTGTCTTTAGCAAGTGAAATGCATGCTCAATTGGATTTAGGTCAGGTGATTGACTTGGCCATTGCAGAACATTCCACTTCTTTGCCTTAAAAAACTCTTTGGTTGCTTTCGCAGTATGCTTCGGGTCATTGTCCATCTGCACTGTGAAGCGCCATCCTATGAGTTCTGAAGCATTTGGCTGAATCTGAGCAGATAATATTGCCAGAAACACTTCAGAATTCATCCTACTGCTTTTGTCAGCAGTCACATCATCGATAAATACAAGGGAACCAGTTCCATTGGCAGCCATACATGCCCACGCCATAACACTACCTCCACCATGCTTCACTGATGAGGTGGTATGCTTTGGATCATGAGCAGTTCCTTCCCTTCTCCATACTCTTCTCTTCCCATCATTCTGGTACAAGTTGATCTTGGTCTCATCTGTCCATAGGATGTTGTTCCAGAACTGTACAGGCTCTTTTAGATGTTTTTTGGCAAACTCTAATCTGGTCTTCCTGTTTTTACTCTGGTGAAGTCTTCTCTTAATTTTTGACTTTGACACAGATACGCCTACCTCCTGGAGAGTGTTCTTGATCTGGCCAACTGTTGTGAAGGGGTTTTTCCTTCACCAGGGAAAGAATTCTTCTGTCATCCACCACAGTTGTTTTCCGTGGTCTTCCGGGTCTTTTGGTGTTGCTGAGCTCACCAGTGCGTTCTTTCTTTTTAAGAATGTACCAAACAGTTGATTTGGCCACACCTAATGTTTTTGCTATCTCTCTGATAGGTTTGTTTTGATTTTTCAGCCTAACGATGGCTTGCTTCACTGATGGTGACAGCTCTTTGGACTTCATATTGAGAGTTGACAGCAACAGATTCCAAACACAAATATCATACTTGAAATGAACTCTAGACCTTTTATCTGCTCCTTGTCAATGAAATAACAAACTCCCATGAGGGACTAACATACACCTGGCCATGGAACAGCTGAGCAGCCAATTGTCCAATTACTTTTGGTCCCTTAAAAAGGGGGGGGCCACATATAAAATGTATTGTAATTCCTACACCGGTCACCTGATTTGGATGTAAATACCCTGAAATTAAAGCTGAAAGTCTGCACTTAAAGCACATCTTGATTGTTTCATTTCAAATCCATTGTGGTGGTATACAGAGCCAAAATGATGAAAATTGTGTCAATGTCCAAATATTTATGGACCTAACTGTGTGTGTGTATATATATATATATCTATATTTTTTTTCTTCTTTTAAAATCACCCGATTTACAAACAAAACAATCCCCCTCCAACGGGTTAGGTAACTGACTACTTCCCCAGCAACAGCGTCATCTCTAGTGTCTAAAGCTTATCAGAGCAGCAGGCAGCATGTCTGCTGGCTGCCCTGTGGGGCTGTGGAGGTGCAGCGTGGGAGGCCTACCAGAAGGCTGTGAGGGTCTGGAAGTTGATGGTCTCCAGGACATGCTCGGGGGCGTTGAGCTCCAGCAGCAGCATGATGAAGATGCGATGGTACGGCAGCTGCTGGAACTCCGTCTGCCTCACGTCATGGTCCTGGATCAGCACCCCCACCACGATGCCAAGAACCTGCACACACACACAGGTCACAACCAAAACCCACAAGACGAGATGTGTGTGTAGGTGCCGAGGCCAGTCCACCAGGGCCAGCTTGCCAGGGGGCTTCCAGAGGTGCGGCCCCTCACCTTGTTGAGCAGGTTGATCTTGGTGACCGTGTTGGTGGCCTCTCCAGAGTGTTTGACCAGCAGGGCGATGAGGCGGACGAAGGCGTCCAGGTTGTGGTAGCACTTGGCCCTGATGATGGCCGCGCTGGCCGCAGGGTTGTGCTGCTGCTCCGCCTGGGCGCGGTAGCTGATCTCCACGCACATCTCCGTACACAGGCGGAAGAAGCGCGTGATCAAATCGTCGGTCTTCAGGATACCCTGCTGGTGCATCTAGGGAGAGGACAGAGGCAAGCTCAGGGTGGGGTACTAGGCTAGCACATGTATAGGCTACCATCTGCTGTGGGGTGTGTGTGTGTGTGTGTGTGTCTGATTGTGACCCACCTGTCCTACAAAGGCAGAAAAGGCCTTGGTGCTGTCCCTGCCTGCAGCAGCAGAGTGGTACAGGTTGACCCATTCCCTCAGCAGGTACTCGGCCTTCTCCCTCAGGCCCGGCGGGTCGTCGTACTCGGACGCCTGCGAGATCCCCGAGTGCATCATGAAATTGGGGCCTCCGTGGGCACGGTCGATCATGGCCTCGTAGTTGGAGCGCACCACGTCCATCAGCTGGGGGAGACTGGAGGGACGAGGAGGAGAGGAGGGGGGGGGGGACAGAGTTTAGAAGACTCCATGCCAGAGAACCAAAAAGAGAGCTCCCAGCCTTTTTTTAGGTGACAGTGCTTAAGGTGTCATGAGCTACCGGTGGAGAACACAATGTCCGTGTGTGTGTGTCGTACCCCTCGGGGGCGTTGGCCCTGGAGTGGGCGCTGGTCCTCATCAGGGTGTCGATGGTGTGGAACAGGTCGGCCTCGGTGATGTGGCTCACGCTGCGCTCGTCCACCAGCAGCAGCTTCACCAGCTGCATGGCGAACGCCACAGCCATGTAGTGGAGGCCGTTCTCCATGGACTGCAAACACACACATACAGCTTAATGCCAACACTGGCACACATACTGCAATATTTGACAGTCCTATTCTAGTCCTGTCTAATATAACCAACTCAAATGAGTGTTTGCGACGTGTGTGTGTGTGTGTGTGTGTACCTGGGCCAGGTGCAGGTCGTACTGCTGCATGTTGACCAGGTGGTTCCTGATCAGCAGCTCCACAGCGTCCACGTTGTACTTGTACTCGTCGCGACACTCGATCAGGCACCTGGTGATCTGCTTGTTGCACCACTGGGGGCCGTAGGCGCGGCCGTCCTGCAGGGCCTTGAGCACCAGCAGGTGGCACTCTCTGTAGCGCAGCAGCAGGTCGGCGTCGGCCCCGCTGGTGGCGTCCAGCAGCCCCTCCACCGCCTGGGCACACACGAGGAGCAACGCTCGTTATAAAACCACAAACTATCAGCTTGTTGATGTTCTAACTCTGCACAACCCTGGTCCTTATCAGGACCCCTGAACACCCCCCCCAGTGTAACCCTGAAGGTCGATTTTTTCCAAATACATTCCCTTTGATGATTCCCCACTTAGTGAGCTACAGGCTAGGTGTGGTTAAAGCCCCCCCTGCCTACCTTCTGCAGAAGCCCCAGGGCGGCGATGCCGTCACGGGAGTTCCTGGCCAGGGCCACGGCCTCCAGGAGGCTGCGCAGGGCCTGGGTCTGGGGGTTGATGGCCAGCGCTGGGGGGATGGCATGCAGGTGCTGCTCAAGGTCCGCCATGCACTTGTCATAGATCTGAGCCACGTCGTCTGTGGCCCATGCCTGTTGCTACAATACACACACACACACACACACACAAAGTTAGAACTGCTGCTGATGTATACAGACATCCCTACTGATACTCAGCACTGAAATACTACTAGCACTAAGGAAGCTAAAAGCACACGTCTTGACATTTAAACAATTTCAGGCTGCACCTGGCTGTGTGCAACTCAGCTCAGCCTTCAGCAGGGAGCACAATATGGTCCGCAGCTTACCTTCATGGGCTGAGCCAGGAAGCCAGTGGGCTGAGACAGGTCGTTGCTGGGGAGGAAACCGGGCACGTTCCTGGCAAACTCCTCGTACACAGCCAGCTGCTTGGGATCCACACCTCCCACCTACAACACAGGCCAGAGCATTCCATGACTGACCCACACGCACGGCGACGCTGAACGGGGGGGAACCGTCCTGACGGCTTTGAGCTGTGGTGGGAGGGTCCCAGGGTGGTCTGTACCTTGAGTCTGATCTGCTCCGGCATGCGCTCAGCCTGGTAGGTCAGCACCACGGGGTCACAGTAGCGCCGGCCCTCCTGGCGGGCATGCTTCCTCAGCTCAAACTCCTGGAGGAAGAAGAGGCAGAAAGTCGTCAGCGTCTTGACTACACCAGAACGAGCCTGTGTGTTTGGTTGGAGGCCTGAGAGGGCATGGTCGATGGGGGAGGGGGGCTACAGGTCAGGAGCGACAGAGCCAGTGGACTCACGGTGGCCAGTCTCTTGTCCATCTCAGGTCCTGCCTTCTCTACAGCAGTCTTCTGGATGAAGCAGCAGGCGAGTTCACAGTTGTCTTGAGCAATCCTGGCGGCAGCCTCTTCCATCAGCTCTCTCTGCTGGGGAGTGGGGGCCTGGAGGGGGGGAGGGCCCAGTCAGAAACATGCCAGGGGAAGGGGTATAAGCTCAGTGGGAGAGCATTTGACTGCTGATCAAAAGGTCCTAGGTTCAAAACCACCCTGTATAGTGCTTTGGTTAAAACAGTCGGCTAAATGAATACATCATCTTTTTTTTATAAGCAGAACCAAAACTCTGACAAGACATGCCCTTATGGACAGGTTATGCCATGTCCTTACACACACACACACACACATTTCTGTCTTGTCAGTGTATGAATGAGAACAGGTTGTGTGTGTGTGTGGATCAGTTAGCCTACCCTGAGGGCGGCTGCAAAGCTGTTCTTCAGGTTGGTAGCGATGCTCATGAGCAGTGGCTCCCTGCAGGTGATCATGGCCATGCCTGCAGTCAGGTTCCGCATCATGTGATGGGCCGCCACGCGCATGCGCGACTCCTCAGAGTCCAGGGCAAAGTCCTTCCTGACGATCTGCTCGCAGGTGGTCATGGCGATCTTGATGGAGCGGTCGACCACGGGGTGGACCAGCTCCTGGACGGCCCGCTCGATGGACTGTCTCACACACTGCTTCAGCTGGGGGTGGGCCTGTAGCAGGGGGATCTGCTGACACACACACACAGTGGTTAGAGAAACAGAACATTTCAGCCCCAAAGCTAAAGCTCCACAGCTCTTGGAACTTTTCACACTGTAGACTAAACCCAAGGACAGATCTCTCCTTTAGACCGAGGACAGGAGACCGCCCCCTCCCAGGACCTACAGGGTTCTGAGCTGAGAGCTGGTTCAGAGGCATACTTACACTGATGTTGATGTTGATGTGAGGGGCCAGCCCTGCCAGGGCGTACACATTGATGTCATGGTAGCTGAACTGAGGGGTGGGGGGTCCGGTGGCTGTGCAGGGGGTGGTAGCGGCAGGCGTAGAGGGGGCAGCTGCAAATGGAAGAAAGTCTCCTGTTGGTTACAAAACGCTAACGTGATTAAAATCCAGGAACGGGAAGCCGAGCTCACAGGCTCGATGAAAAGAAAAAAAAAAAAAAAAGAAACGTTAGTAATTAAAAGTTAGAACCGTAACCAAAATAAAGCGGGTTTAATATTCGACATTCCAATGATGACAATGAATATAAAAGAACAAATCATCGAATCACAGAGAAACCAAATGTACAAACATCCAGACAGACACAGGAGAATTTCCAGGAGGGAGGAGCGTAAAGTAGGCGTCGTAGCTGTAAATACCTGTATACAGTGGTGTACCTGTTGTTACAATAGGCAGCATCTCCTCGGGAGGCTTGCTCTCCTTCTTTGGTGCGGAGAGCTGCTCCTCCAGGCTCTTCAGCTTGTCCTTGTCCTTCAGCAGGGTCCCAGGCTTCAGGTCGTTGATGTCCAGGGACAGGTTCTTACACAGAACCTCAATCTCAAACTTCAAGTTGAGCTGTGGGCACGCAGGGACAGAGGAACATCAGAAAATGTTAACACGACCAGGGGTCTGACCACTAGCAAAAGGAGCACAGCACTGGTGCTCCCAGGTACCATCAGTCATGGTGGCGAGGTGGATATTTACTAAATCAGTGACACTTAGAACTAGGAACAGTGGACAGCCAGAGTTGTGCACCAAAGGCTGTCGACTGGCTGTCGACTGGTCAAGGCAGATGTGAGAGGTGTGGCCATTCTGACCTTCAGGTCATGCTCCTGGTGGAGTTCTGCCAGGACGTTCATGATGGCCATAGTCCAGGGGTTCTGAGGCCGGAAGATCTGCAGGAGGAAACAGCCACAGGTCAGAAGTTATTCAATTCAATTCCCTTAACTGAGACCAAAGGAAATGGGCCTCTGTAGATCTGAAGTGGCATTGTAAGGAGTCTCACCATGCTACGTAAACTGGACTCGAGGACTTTGGCCACGAAGGGGACCACGTACAGAAGCTCCTGCTGACCCTTAACATAGGCCTCCAACAGGAGAGACTTCACCTCCAGATCCTGGGAGGGAAGAGGACACAGTCACAGTGTTAAAAAAATACCTTGGTGAAGCTGTGAGCTGTACTACAGGCCTCATGGTAGAAGACATGGATACGGCGTGTGTTCTTAAACTAGCTACTCACAGTGTAGAGTATTGGTTTGTTTTTAGCCAGAGTGATCATTCCCAACCAGTGGCCCAGGTTTTTCAACAGGGAGCGATCAGAGAAGTTTGCAGCTGCCTTGTCTGAGGTCAATAGAACCTAAAAACAAAAAAAGAGAAACGCGAATTAAAAACACGATGTTTCCAAACAGAAACGAACGCCAATAAAATGTTTCCAACAGGAAGTAGATTCAGATGGAAGTCGAGGTCTTCGTAAACACGGTTCTTCACCTTGATGTTGCGGTAAGTCTCGTTGAGGACCATCTTGACGAACTCGGGGTTCTTCAATGTATCCAGGAAGTTCGAGTAGAGGCTGTGAAAGTTGGGCTCAATGCTGACACGCTTCATGACCAGGTACTGTGACACCCAGGGCATGAACTCCTCCTTCACAGTCTCCTTCAGCTCCTCCACCTGGGACCAAACACGATTCGTTATCGTTTCATGGCGGTTTATTACAGACGAGATGTTTGGAAGCCACGTGTGAGGTTGCAAACTAAAGGTCTTCAAACAACATTTCCAACTTGCCTTCTGTGTCATGTTGGACTGCGACAGGTTGTTGAAGATGAAGGCGATCTTCTCCTGGACGTTTTCGGGAGGCTCGACGATCCTCTCCGTCTGGTCTGTAGCCACGAGCAGGGTGTCGATGTTGGTGGTGTTGATAGAGGGCTGCAAACAGGCCTTGGCATTAGGAGTCTCACAATGCACGTGGCTCACAAGTCACAGAAATCCAAACAACGAATCAACAGCATGTTTGTGAACCCCCATTTCAAAATTGAAAGCATGTCAAGTGTAAATGCATGTGATTGTGTTAAGGTAAAATAGCTGATTGTCCTCACCATCTTCGCCGGGGCCGTACTCACCGGGACATCCTTCTTGAAGCTGCCCGGTGTTGGCCGGGTGATGGTGGTGGTTTTGGTGGTGGTGGTGGCGGCTGTGGTGACCAAGGTGCTGGGCTGGCCGGGCTGAGGGGCTTTGGGCGGCTGGGATTGGGCCTGGGCCTGGGCCAACGCTAGGCTTCCGGGGGTGGTGATGGATCCCTGCATCTTCACCGGGGGATCCCGTGACTGTTGGCCATACTCGATATACTGTACGCACAGGATATTGGAAGTGCAGAGCGAGAGACTTATTTATCTAGAAGTAGGTTTCGCACCCCAGGCTAAGGTGGTGCGGAGAGCAGTTTGAAAGAAGACAAAAGGTAAACACACAGCAGATGGAAAGAATGGCCAACAGCAAGATTCAAGAAACCTGTTTACCTCTTGTAAATGGTGGGGGAATTGCAGAAAATGGCCAATTGAGGCCAAGTGCTGACAATATTGAGGATAGTCCTTCAATCTAAAAAGGAAAGACTAAATTAGTCGTCTCGCAACAAAAGAACCATTCAAATATGATCTTGAAACCAACTCATTTTAATGCATGGAGGGGGGAGGGACGGCTTCAAAGCATACCTGTTTTTGAATCTATCTAGAGCAGCGATTCCAAAGTAATACATTTTGGATCCGAAGGGTTTCCTTAAGGCTTCGAGAACGTATCTGAGGGCAAGGCCCAGGGCCATGTAGGTGACTAGACCCTTCTCAATGATGCCCCCGAACAGGCAGGCGGTGATGTGCAGCTCCTTGTCCGGGTACTGGGGGAAGAAGCGGTACTCCTCAAACAGGTTCCTCAACATGCAGTTGAACACCTCGCGCTCACGCTTGATGGTCGAGTCTTTGAACCTTTGGAGCATCTCCAACACCTGCAGGGAGAAGGGAAGGTGGAAGAACTGGTGAGAATTATAGTGGGAGAGGAATAGACCTTAGAGGTGTGCGTCAATGATTTGCGCGCACACACACGTGAGATACTTTACTGGTAGCTTGTGCGAGCACGCATGACTAACCTCGTCCACAGACATGGTAGGGTGTGGGGGATGGTTGTAGATGCGCTGGAAGTAGCTGTTGGCCTCATCGTCAATCTCCTTGCTAAAGTGCTGGTTAGCCTCTGGCCACACCTGAGAGAGGTCGGCTGGAAGACAGTGACGGGGGACACTTAAATAACTGAGTAACAGTGATACCAAACCAACCCTCATGTGATGAAGCAGGCATAGCCTATGAATAAAACACTGGCAAGCCCTTTACAGGGAGTAAAGGCATGACTGGTGTTTTAGCACCAACGTTGAATTATCTTTATAATCACACATGGAATTTACAAGTGGCTGTCACAGACAATGGAAGACTGACCTGCATTTCCTCTCAGATTCCGTTTGTGTCAAACTTAAATTCTCTCTTTTCGGATTATAGTTACATTTTCTAAAATAAGCTCTTTCTAATTAATGAGCGAAACCCGGGAGCACTGAGGGCACTCTGAGAGGAAACCCAGTTGAGGCACAGAGCCCTCCGTCAGTCCCACGACCACCACTTCCAGGCCTGCCTCTTACTCTGCTGAAAGGTTGTGGGGTTCAGCCCCGGTGTGCTCATCTTTCTTGTGCCAAACGGGTCACTGCTCCCTGTCTGCATCCCCAGACCAATACCAGAGCCGATGCCAGAACCGATGCCAGAGCCCAGTGGACCTGCAGTGGACATACACAAACCCCATCAAATCTTTATGTACATTTCCTCGTTAGGCTTAGTTAAAACAAATCAGATTTCCTTTAAATAATTCTGATCAAAACTCAAAATTCAACATCTTTTTTTTTTTTTGCAGTGTGAATTATATTTTCGTTAACTTCCATCCTCGACATATGGGAATGTAACAATCCAGCATGTGGAGGACAGTCGTGCTCCCCATACCAGATATCTGTGAAGAGAGAGATCCGATGCCCCCAAACGGTGTGCTGGGGTTGGGGTTGGAGAGCGGGGGGAAGGCCTTGGCTGGAGACTGGGGGTTGCTGAAGGCTGAAGCCAGCGTGGTTGGAAAGCCCTGCATACTCTGTGTGTGAGAGGTGGCAGATCCCCCAATGTTCAGGGAGCCCATGGCAGACAATGGGTCGATCTGAAAAACACAGCCAGGGGAGAGGATTAGGAACAGGCCACAATACACACCCACGTATACAATAGCAGTTTTCTAGGCAGGACATGCGTTTATTGAACAGTGAAGATGCAGTGCTGGTAGTTTACCTGGAGGGGAGACACCGATACCTGCACAGGGGATATGGCGTCGAGGCTGCTGGTACTGGGAGCACGTCCCTTTGGCATGACCCCCGGAGGAGGCTGGCGAGCTTTATTCATCACGTTGCTACAGTTGGCAACCATGGTCAGGATTGTCTCTGAGAGCTCCTGAGACACATTCCTATGACGAATACAAGAAAAGTCATTAAAAAGGAAATGACTAAGAGAGGCCAACTGTTTTGATCATTCTGCCAAAGAGAGAGGCTGTCGTGGAAGAGGTGGCAGTGACGGCTCACCCAGCGCAGGACTGCAGACAAGACAGCATGGTGGCCAGTGTCTCTGGGGGGAGCTGGGCGCTCTTGGGCTGGTCCTTGTCTGGTGCCAGACCCCCCATGATGGAGGGGCAGCGTCTCTTCAGGAACGTCACACACGCCTGGATGAAGGGCTCCTGCCACACGCAACACAGAGGGACATGTCAGTAGGTTCCACCATTATCATGTACAAAATCATAACTTTGCTGATGATTGGGACCAGAT
This sequence comes from Osmerus eperlanus, assembly GCF_963692335.1. Lineage (NCBI taxonomy): Eukaryota > Metazoa > Chordata > Actinopteri > Osmeriformes > Osmeridae > Osmerus > Osmerus eperlanus. Next base: position 16,799,987 of record NC_085022.1, read on the forward strand.
GTGGGACTCACCAAATGCTCTCTTATTTTGTCAGTCAGCCATTTGTCCAGTTTGAGGTATTCACGGCGAGAAGCAAGTGCAGCAAGGTCAATAACAAAGGCAAATGGAGTACCATTCAGCAGCATCGATAAAGACTGGAAGACGAGAACAACAGCAGTTAGAACATAAAGCCAGGTAGACAATGCTTCTCATTCCAGCATGAAGCAGTATGTGCAACACTTGGGTGAATCTGACTAGAGCTCATGTCACTGATCTAGGGACATGCGTACCTTCAAGTCCTGGGCCACGTCCAGAATACGAGACAGCTTGGCCTGGTCGTACTGCTCCCCTCTCATGTACCACTCTGCCATCGAGTGCATGATCAGCTGGCGGATAGAGGGGGACTGGCCCTGGAGACAGACAGACAGCAGCATCAGCATCACTGAACCGTACCATACAGCACATCGCTTCAGGAAGTCTTATCCAAGACAGAGGGCAAATGTATCCCAAGGGAAAATGTCAGTAGACAACATGTACGTGGGCTCATGCAGACCAACGTACCTGTCCGTGCCAGGCATAGTGCAAGATGATGGCTGAGTTGGGGTGGTTGCCCAGGAAGCTGGGCATGAGGGTGGAGATGAGCTCGTGGCGCAGGGTGTGCCAGGAGGTGGAGATCTGCAGCAGGGCCAGCACCAGCATGTCTGGACAGTGCTTGATGGGGAAGCTGAACAGCTGCTTCACCTGCTCGTACTGGCCCACCTCGGACAGCCGCAGGAGGCTCTCCACCAGGTCCAGGCTCTTCCTGTGAGCGGAGTCAAAACAAAACCCGTTTTTTGAGTTTGGCTCACGCTCAAGTTTTCCATTTTGTTTCACCGTCATATACTCTGAGGAAGTTGTCTATAGCTGCTCCTCAGAATCCACACTGGGTGGCCCACACCCAAACAGGTCCCAATTAACCATATAAAGAATGACTATATGCAACCAATTTCATTATGAGTATGGTATGATCAATGGATCGTACCAGGTAGCGATCTCCCTGTTGTCGTCTTCTGGCGGGGCCTTCAGTATGTCGATGGCCACAGTGTGGCAGGGGAAGTCAGCAAAACAGAACACATCTGGGCTCATGAGGGAGTGCTGGATGAATGACAACTGAAAGATAGGAGAGAGGGACAGAGGGTCAGGAGAAGGGCGAGGAGGAAGGATCCGTCAGTAGGTCGAGCCCCGAAGAGCAGGCATCCAGGGGTCAAAGAGGAGATGTGGTTATTTGTCACCTGTCCCTCAGCATGCTTCCAGGGTCTGTAGATGAGGTCCACAGGGAAGACTTCCATACCCAGGCCTCTCTGAATGCCGTACACCACCATCTGGAGGCCCTTACTGTCCCGGACCATGAAGCCTGGATGGTCCAGCTCATACGTCACCTCTTTGAAGTTCAGATTGGGGTTCTGTAAAATAAATATATAATAATAAGACCCAAGACATATACCCAAAATACCACCATCCAACCTTAACCTTTATGGTGCCTCACATGCTCTTAACGTGCAAACCTGTCAAACGAGTGTGAAAGGGCACCCAAGTTACTCACCACTTCTTTAACCACGTCAATGAGAACTTCTACATTCCAGGTGTGGGCCTGCGAGCCATCGCTCTTGTCTTTCCCATCGCTCCAGATCCCACTGCCCGGCGCCGAGATGGACTGAGCGGAGACACGCACAAACGGAACACGTCAGTATACTGACAACAGCGGTATGACAGCAATACAAACATCTCAATGTCTACAAGCTTGCTTCCTGTTCCGTCCCATTCCCAGCTAGCCGACCAAACAGATGGCAGCAGGCTGGTCTGGTCCGGCTCCAGTACAGCGTCTCACCTGTAAGGGGATGCCATCAGCCAAGCCAGAGTGTGTGCGAGCCATCATGCCCAGGACTCTGGCCACCTGGCTGGCTGTCACCTCTCGCACCCCATACTGCAGGATTATGTTCCTGCACTCATCAAGACTGCAAACCACACAGGTTAAAACCATTAGAATTGACAGGACAAAGACTCACCAAGGTCAGTCGATACATTCAGGAGAACTGGTAAATTTGTTTGTGGACATAGTCAGATCATGAACATAACATCTGTATCCTAACATTTTATTTTCGCATAACTGTTGCTAACAAACGTGGCAGTAGTTACAATTTACCTTGCACAGAAGCCATAGCCAACTTCTTGCATGAACTCTGAAAGAGAACTCTCCATCATGGTCTTGGCTAACTCTCCCGAGTCTGGCAGGATCCTGTCCATGAGAATGTCCCGTTTTTCAGGGTACAGCAGTGGTGCAAGCACCACAGGGCAGCGCTCCTGGGGGAAATCTACCAAGAAAAAAAGATATATGATCCATATGACACCTGGTGAGGTAGTTCATGTTGACCAGTGTCGATCAAAACATTCAAACATTAAGACTCCATCTAACATTTCATTATAAAACCAAGGCAAAATGCCACCAGTGGATCCTTTCCACCAACACAACTCATTCATCCACAATGGTCGGGGCTTGTCCCCTGCTCCTCACCTCTGCACAGTGTCTTGAGGAAGGCGTCAATCTGCTCTTGCCCGACACCGCTGGCTCCCTTCTGGCCAAACAGGAGATGGGAGAGGAGCAGGTGCAGGACCTCTATGGCAATGTCCTGGAAGCCACCTTCCTGGTTCCCCCCAAGGTCTGCGTCCACGTAAGACCGCAGGAGGTCAGGGAGCTTCTGCTTGATGAACTGCGCAGCTGGAGGATATTGAGGGGAGAACGTTGGAACTAGCAAACCAGAAAACTCCCCCAACAAATGAAGCCACAAATTGAACTGTGTTTTTCTAAATAACATTCAAGGACTTTACATGGCATTTTTATGGCACGACTTTTTAATGAATTTTATACTTATACTATATTTCATTGGTAAAACTTAAATATATAAAAGATGTCAGTAAATTATAATAATATTAAGCACTTTAAGGTACCATGAGCAGATTTCAAAACAGTTCAGGTCTGTGGGAGCCCCAATTGCACAGAATAAATACTTCACAGCCCTTTCCTGTTGCGTAGAAATCGAGCATGTATTTAGAGCAGTGAAACTGAAAATAGTTACCAAAACCGCGAAGATCTGCGTTGCACGAATTCAGCAAAGCAAGGCCAAATATCACCTAGACGGGACGAAGGGAAATCAGTTTGACATTCTGAAAGGCCCAGTATAGCTCAAACCACTAAATGAATTTTTAGTGCACTAACAAATGACGTCATATTACAGATTACCTATAATCTTTTAGATTATTTCATCACTTACTTCTTGGACTTTGCTTAGTTTAAGAACTTTACTCAGCTGAGTAAAAAGGTGGGTCGACGGCTTCAAACTCTGAAAAAGACAAAGACAGCAGATTCAACAAAAAGATTCATCCAAAGTCCTCCTGATCCCTACCAACGCAAGAATATCTAGTTAGTGAGAGCCAACCTATTCATAATGGGGTGCATGTTAATGAATGTAGAACTGTTTGTAGGCTTCTGCATGTGGGAGTACTTGGATGTCACCCACCTTCTGGTAATGCAGAGGATTGTCGATGGCGTAGCAAAGGGTTGAGATAAAGTTTGGCTTTGAAATCAGTGACACACACTCCTGGATTAGAAACTGTGTCTTAGGGAAAGTTGACAAACAAAAGAAAAAGAAAGAGAAAAAACAGGACAGGTGAAGGATTTCACAGAAACTTTACAGAATACAGATGCTACCTTTAGAAGCCCCAAATATACACCTTTGTTTAGATCTAAAAAGAGTGAGATTGTGAAATCAAGATGGCGGAGTGGTGCTTTCTTAAAGGCTAGATCATGTTTTTGTTATCAATTTCAACTACACTTCACTCACATGAACATTACTAAGGCAAATTTCTGTACAGGGTCAATATAGCACACCAGTTAAGGAGTAACACTTAGGAGGGTAAACACTGCCACCTATACGGCTCACTACACTAAGTGGTCTGCTGTAGTTGTGTTTATGCATAATCTGTTTAATCAAAAATTACCTGATGAAAGTCTTTGCCACTGCTTTTACCATCGCCACTGAAATCCACATGGGAGAAGAGACAGCGTAATAAATGCCTGTCTGCCTCGGGGCCGTGACGATTCACAATCTGCAAAAAGAGGAGGCCATATTTACTAAAACAACTACTTACATGTTGAACATTACGACAACAAAGTAGTGAGATCAGAATTAAGACTGCTGTGTTTTTACATTGAACAGTTGGGGGCCCAGGTTTGGTCACATATTTATGAACTACATCCAAGCAGGTCAAACTCATGTCAATTGCATACCTTTGGTGATACATCTAACCATTTTGCATGGATACATGTTTCCAAAACCAACATTGTACTTAAATCTTTAAAGCTACTTACATGCTGTATTTCCTGCTGGCTGGCTCTGTAGTTTTTCTTTGTTAAATTGTCTACCAGATAGCTGATTTGAGACAAAGCCAGCGAAAGCGAATCAAGATTCATTGCTGGTTGGGGCGGAAGCAGGCGGCCGAGCCCGGCGCAAAATCACCATTATTCCCCTTTAGTCCCTTCAGTGATAGGTTACTTCTGCTTCCCCCCCCCAAAGGTGTAAAAAATTTAAGTCTGCTTATAAATAGGCTTCCGGTCGGTGGATGCTCAATGCAAGGTAAGGTCCCTCAGTGCAACATCAAGTTCAGCATCTGAAAATAACGTCAGGGGGGGGGGGGCACAAGGAAATGTCATGAAGAGCATTTTGAGAATACAATCATACATCATGTATAGTCTATGCTCATAGCAAACGTTTGCTCAAAAAGTCGATGTAATATGCGATTATTGAGATATCATATCCAAACGTGCATTATTTAATACATAACATAACATCTGACTAGAATGAAATACCTAGTAGTCTCACAAAAATAATGTGACAGGCTTTGAGGCCTACTTGACAAGGGTTGTCACGATTGATTTAACCGAGCAGTAATCAAATGAACTGTAGAATGCAGCATACTTGCTAGCTAACGTGATATCCATAACATATATGCTTGTTAAACCCCACGTTTTGATACAATTTTCCTTTTGATGCCAATTATGTTACCAGTAGTTTAGCCAGTAGTTGACGGCGGTCAAGTAGGGCCTTGACTTTAGCTTGCAAGCCATGTAGCTAGCTACGTCGTAACGTTGAGTGAGCTAGCTAACAAGTAACGTCCGATAGCTAGCGTCATTTCACCCGGAGACAAAAAAAATGTAGCCTTGTTGACTGACGTGAATTGTGAATTCGCTTTAGCTTCCTTTGCCAGACTACGAATCATTTTGGTGGATTAAATTAGTTTATTATGTTAGCTACAAGAATGCAGTAGCTTCCATTCTGACAGTTCGCTAGCTGACTCATCCATTGAAACAAAGAGCAGACTGGCTAGCTAACTAATTAGCAAGCTAGTTAGCCAAGCAAGCACATTGCTTAGCTAGCTTGCTAGCTGCTCACATATGGCTCCGGATAAACCCTGAACCCGAACGAAATGTTTAACGGACGACTACATTAAAATTATGATCTGAGAATTACTTCAGTCGTTAAAACCAAATTTATCACATTTCCCACAATCCCTTACTTGCTTTTTACAGACAAATAGACATTTATTTTACACAACTTAATTTGAAAACTAGCTCGTTCATTGTAGCAAGCTACCCAATTGCTAGCTGTGCCTTTCAGTTTCGGAATAGAAACACTCCAGCAATTAGCCTCCCGAGCCAATTGATTTAGATAGCTAGTTAGCTAGTCATGTTGTTGTTTGTATCTTAAGTTATTACAGGACCAATACGTTAATACGAAAACAATTACTGAAACTAAACGTTAACGTTTTTCACATTCCCACATTCATCCTAATTGTATTTTGGCAAAGCGAGTGACTAACATTAACTCGCCTTCCTATGTTAACACATTGGCAAGCTAGCCAGTGACCAATTCAGTGTGGTAATATTTGTTGGATATTAAAACGTAAACTACCAATTTTTACCGAAACACGCAATTTCGAGGTTGCATGGCAGAGAAATGGCCTACAGTAGCCTGTCACCTCGCTTCAACAATTTAGTTTCCTTACTGTATTCATTTCTAAGAAACTGAAGATAGCTACCTAGCTTGCTGGTAACACAGTACGGCGTTCACCAATCAACGTTGAGTTTCGTAGATCTAAGTAAGTTAGACTCGCTTATTGCTGACTGTGCTGTTAACATATCAACCTATAGCAGATCGGCAAGTAGTTTTAAATATGGAGTGTCGATATATTTGTAGTAATAAATTGCAATTACTCCGTCGTATGTCTTTCATTGGCTTGCTAGCTAGTCTAGCGAACTACCTGCCTGGATTGTTCCATTTCAATCCAGCAATTAGACTGACCCGTTGATAACGTTACGGAGCTCAACGACTAGAAATAAACACAAGCTAACTCGTGTCTCCATTTGTTAGAATAGCTCAGATTATCTTGAACATAACTAATTAAAACATACCGTGCTTCCTAAATGTATTTTATGATGTTCATTCCTTCAGTTTTATCCCCCCAAACTTGACGATTTAAAAAGGTTCCTCTCCTTCCAGTTCGGTTTGATTTTTCAAAAATAAAATGGCGACTGTAACCCTCGCGCGCGCACAGTGCAGTCTTTGGGCCCAGGCTCGTGACACTAGTGAAAGGTAGTGTGCATGCTGGACTAGCTAACAATCCAAAAACCAATCTGCGGTAGTTCACGGGCCTGACTAAAAGTTCAATTGTAATCTTGGGTTCAGTCAACATATTTATTTAATTTCTGCTAGTTAATGCTGATGATATTTAAAGAAGTGTCTCAACAAAGATCAGTCAACAAATGCTATTAATACTTTTAGTATACTTTTTTATGTAAGGTGAGTCTTGTCTCAAAAGTAATATCGTACTGGAAATGAAATCATTAGTTTAAATAGGTCGTTATGCCTCGACTCTGTGTCCAAACTGACAAACTGAAACGGTTTTGAATGTACAATAGATTTGTGAATAGGTTTGTGATCTTGCAAAAGAAGATAAGATACGATTTACTCAACCGAAATATGGGTTACAGGCTGTAGAAAATAAGGACAAAAAGACTAAGAAAATAAACAATAAGAACAAATTATAATACAGGGGAAAAATAACTAACATAACATATACTGTCTTATAATAATAAACAACTGAACAAATGATGTACACATAGTGGAAAAAATGCACAATATTTCAAATGTATAGGGTTGGGAGATATAAAGTGTCCAGAGTAGGTACTCCTGGATCTTGTGAGCCTGTGGCTGTGGAATGACCTTGTGGCTGAAGTTGCTCTGCATCTGCCACAGCTAATCGAATGCATGGGAGGGGGTTGCCCAGGATCAATATGGTCTTTATTTTGTCCCTCGTCCTCCTCTCCACTACGCCTCTGTCCAGTTTTCAACAAGAGGTGTAGATGGTGAAAATAAATGTTGAATGGTGTTAGATGGTGTTAAACACACAGGAGAAGTCAAAGAACATAACTCTCACTGTCCTGGCCTCTTCAGGTGTGGGTAAGCCCTGTGAAGCAGATCAATGATGGCGTTGTCTATGCTGGTTTGGGAATAGTACCCGAACTGCAGGGGGGTCCAGTGAGTCTTTCACCAGGTGCCTACTGTGCTGCAGAACAAGTCTCTTGGCAGTCTTCACATGCAAGATTACCACTGGCCTGTAGTCATTGAGATAACTGGGTTGTCCTTTTGTTGGGGACTGTAAAAATGCAAGATATTTTCCACAGTTAGGGGGGGATGGGTTGACTCAAACCTGTGGAAACACAGCTTATTTGCATGTTCCTGGCCCCCCTCCACGGCTGGACCTGATTGTTTATGTCCAGCGCACCGCGGGAGGAAGTTCACTGGCTCTACATTATGGCAAGCCGTTTTATCATTTGTTGATATCAACAATTCTAATTTTTTAAATCAACAATTCAATTTTGATCCAAAATTCGAATTGTTGATATCCAAAATTGAATTGTTGATATCCAAAATTGAATTGTTCATATCAAGAATTCGAATTGTTGATAACAACAATTCATTGGTTAAATGAACGGCTTGCCATACTATGTATAATCTGATGGTTGTCGGTGACGATGTGTGCTTTCAGTCAATGACCTGCGAGAGGCAACAATGCGCTTGGCGTGCCTAGATTGCCCGGAAGTCAAAAGAAGAAGAAGCACCCTGTTTGACAAAACGAAAATCGCATGAGCAATTTTGTTCGCTATATTGTTTGCTAGAGGGCTGTACACCTGATTATGGTCTCACAATTGGTTTATAAATCTATATAGTAGTTAAGTAGTTTCATCTGTCTTTTGCTGTCAACGTGCAATGTCGTCGTGGGTTATTTCCCCGAGCGGCAGAAGACCCCAACCCAATCCAAATGGAGGGTAAGTGGCTACCACAGTGTAACGTTAGCTATTTAGATAGTTTATAAAGAAAAATAATGTTTATAGGTTTTTGCATGATTCTAATATGAGCAAAAAACATTTTTACTGTTCAGATGAACATTCAAGGAACTATCTAGCAAGCTAGTAACAACATTGCATTGGCTGTGTAGATATAGCTGCAGCTACATTACTGCCGGGTAGCTCTAGCTATTTTGTCGTCGTTGGCTAGCAAGCTAGCTAGTATTCACTAAGAAGATAATCTGTCGCCATCTACGAATTACAGTAGTCGCTATTACTACTCCAGTGAATTATTGTGTAATTTGCTCAAACATTTACTGGCAAATTTATGTCTCCTTTACAAGGGTCCAACCTCTACGGTCTTTCCGAAGACCAGCACCATACCCCGTTGTTAGAGAGGAGAGGACGGAGGACCACAACAAGGATGCAGAAAGGTATACATAAAATATAGTTAGCCTCCTGATATGAGAAAAATATGTATTCGTTTTGCCGTGGTAATTTTTTTTCCTCACAGTTATGAAGAGGTCTTAGACCAACAACATTACAGTGGTCCAATGAAATATGAAGGCTATCAACAGAATGGTAAGATATTTTGCACAGTACTGCATGTATACACTCAGTGATGGGTAAATGTTTGGTTGCAGTTTTGATCATTATGTGCTGGAAATGTGATACCTTGCAAAAACATATTTCTCTCTTGCTCCCTATCGCTCTCTCTAGCAGCATCAGATGCTTACAAGCCTCCAGCTGATCAGCGCAAGACTCTATACCAGCGCTTTTACAGACATATCCAGGAAGAGAGAAGAGCTGCAGACTGTGTAGTCCTGTCCGTAAGCAACCAGTCCACGTAAGTATATTGCCATCTCTGCCCAGTCTCCTCCCTGTCAGTTGAAGGATAATAAACAAAGAAGGGCATCACCAACTGTCTGTAGTCGAATGTAGCAGACAGTGTGATTGTGTGGGACTTCTTATGGAGCAAAATGTGATCCCCTGCTAGCAAAAAAACCCCAAAACGTAGTCACTTATGTTGACATCACACAAAAATTTCTGCACCCAGGTGTGGCACATACCTGTTTAGAGCCTAAAGAAAACGCCTAAATGTTTGTTTGTATTACTCCCACGGTAAATAGGTTTGGTCCTGTAATATTCACTTTTACCAACTCAAAAACTTCAATACAAAAAGTTGTGAAATTGCACCATCATTGCTTTATACAATATATATGTTGTAAAATGCACAGTTTTTGGACATCTTTCAGATAAGCCAAGGAGGAGGCAGGAACTGCCTGGAACAGGATTGTTGTAACATAATTTGCTGGAAAGTAGAAGCAATTTTAAATAATTCAAAATAGATTTTCAACCGACACTGAATATAGTTTTGAGGCATGCTTTATTGGAGATCGATAGGAAAGGCAGCGGGAGACGATGACATGTAGGAAATGGTCCGGGCAGGACTCAAACCCGGGCCCCTGCGGTAAAGCCTCAGCTCATGTGTTATGCGCTCTACCCTGGGCGCCCCCGTCTGGCTGGTTTCTAACGCAGTATTTTGGGATTAAAGTGAGTATCAGATCATTCCCATAGTTCTATTGATCGTCTCTTAACCATCCTGCCAAGTCTAGCTAAAGCCATGTCCAATTAGGTTTATAAAATAAGCCTCTCTTTCAGTGGGCAGTCCAGGCCATAATCTGATGTTGGGTCCTTTTTTAACTGATGTTGTGTTTCCTTCCAAAATATAATTCTCATCTTAGTTTAAATGCAAACCCATGCTTACAATCACTATAATTTTTTTGTCTTTAAATTAGTTTTAGAATCCCCCTAAGAATTTGTTTTAAGATTCTTAAATATTACTTTTGAGGAGTTTGACTGCATTACACACTACCATGCACAAGAAGAAGAATTGTTTGTGTAACACCACGACACACACGGATGCAGGGATTGTCCACTGTAGAAATGTGTTCTCTGTTATCCATCACCCGATGGCAGCCCAGAGCAGTGGTCTGCCTCATCAAGGCAACCGGCCAACTAACTTTGAAGTGGCATTGACCAGCAAAGGAAGTCAACAATGGAACACAAAAATATTGTCTCAGAGCTAGATTTGGCTCCATGTCCCTTTTGTATTATTATTAACAAAATATATAACTCTTCAATATCTAATAACACATTTAAAAAGCAGTCCTAATTCCACTCGTTGATTTACATATTTCTCACATCAACTTTAAACACATCAATATGTACAGAAATACACTATATTCAATTAGTGTATTTCAATTAATAGACGTATTTCACTGATATAAAGTGACAGAAACATCCTATACCATTTGCAAGGTGATTCATTAATATAATTTTATGTAAAATTTACAGCATTTTTAAACATCTCCACAGCTCTCTCTCTTACACTCACACTCTCTCACACTCACCTCCTTGTTTTCAAACCATAATTAGATAAGATAAAAGGGAATCACCAAACATGCATCGCCCCCCCGCAGCGATGTCAAGCTGGTGCTAGTAGGTGAAGTTGCACTGGGCTGGTGCCCCATCTATGAGTTCTATGTCTTATGTGGACAATAACCAAGCTGCTGTTGTTCTTCTTCTTTCAAAGGGATTACCCCAAATCGCTAGGCCAGTGTTTGCAGGAGCGTGGCCTCTCTGTGGAAATGCTCTACCTGCAGGCGGAGTCTGGCCTGACGCGGGCCCTGCAGGACGTGCGCGGCCTTGGCTCCCCCTTATGTATACTCGTGGAGCAGACTAATGTAGCACTCTCCTCCTGCACTGTTATCATATTTTCAGAGTCCCTCAAAAGTAAGTCCCCCTCCCCCCACGCCCAGCCCCTCACAGTTACCTAAAAACCCCTAGCGCACGCTGTTCACCCTACAGCTTCCAGTAGGGTATATCAATACAAAGTGAATTTCACCAAACAAAATTTTTTTAGTTTTAAAGCCTGTTATTATAGACTCCAATAAAATGCACTTCTAGCAAGAACAGAAAACCATTACAAAAGCTGATGATGCCTAGGTTCTGTGCTCCAGCTTTTGGCCTAATACTCACATTCAATAGACTCTTAAATCAACCCCAGTGGTTCACACACAAAACACATTAACCATTGCCTAATGAATTAGAATCCATACAGTCGGCCTACACTTTATATTACCAATTTAACAACTCCTTTATCAGTCACAAATGGTAGATGCTTCAGGCTTGGCAGAGGACAGTCCAAAACAGGTTAAAAAAAATTACAAATAAAAAAGGTAATTAGCTTGTTTGGGTGCTATAAAAAACTCATGTTGTTCAAACATTTGCAAACTGTGGGTAAGTTTTCACATCACGATTAATACATTTTTGCACAAACTATTTAAAATGCAGTAATAAAACAAAACAAAAAAACACAATCTCATATAATTATCATATATAAAAATGAAATGGTAGACAAGATGCACTTAAAATAATTCACGGTCTACCACACATCAAATTGTTTTTTTTAAATGATTTGTTCTCATAATCTAATCAATCAAAACGTCCTGAGACAACCTGACAAAATACATTTGAAGATAAATCAAGTCCATTAGTCTTACACAGAGCTAATACAGATGCTTACACACCATCAACATCATTTCCAATCAAACACAGACAAATACATTTAATTTATGTTTATGTAAAACCAACAAATATTCCAATGCACAACGAAACACAAACCCACTCACAAAATGATACATGCACCATCAATAGCTCCACTAAACCCCAACATAGATTCCTGAGTTATAAAGTGTAGATTTGAAGTGTCTAAATATGACTTTCAGTAAATGGCCGTCTTGCAGTGTCGTCGTTGTCATTTTTCACCCTTCCCTCTTAAACCCCACCCTGCACAGTCCACCGGAACATGCCAAAGGAGCAGGCCATGGACTTTGTCATAACGGAATACAGCCGAGGACTCGGGGAGCGTCCTCAGAAGGACCCGACGGAGATGGCGGCCCGAGCGTCCGAGCTGGCGGATGACCTCCTGGAGAGAGAGAAGATGGAGAGGCACGCAGTACCGGCAGAGACACGCCAGCTGCTCCTCTTCCTGGCCGAGGGCGTGCACCTCTACTCCGAAGAGCTGGGAACCATTGCTGAGTACCTCCGCTCCCGCCAGGACCATTCACAAGGTGACACACTCACCCATTCAGGCCCTGTATCCTTCAGATACCATTAGTCATGTGGTGCACATGAGTCTGGACCAACATCCAAACAGTGTCCGCTCCCCCCACACAGGTTTCCAAACTCCAGACAGAAATACAAACATGTCTCACTTATCTGTTGGTGTTGTCATCTTCCCCAGCGACCTCCTCAGAGACAGAGGACGGAGCCCACCCTGAGAGGAGGAAGATTCTGCCCCCTGGCCTGGGAAAGCCCCCTCCCCTGCTGCCCACCCCCTCCGGTCCTCCCCCCCCCCAGGTGGCCATGGGAGACCACCCACAGCCCACCCCCCTGATGGCCCCCCCAGGTCAGTAGCTTTTGTTTCATAATATCTATTTTCTCTTAATCTAAAGACTCTACCTTTTGGTGCTTTTGTAAGGAGGGTTTTCAGTGTCTGTTTTTATTTTTCTCCATCCAGGCTCCTACCCTAAGACCAAGCCCCCACCACTATTGTCCATGCACAGGGCCAACCACGGCCCCCCAGCCCCCCACGGCCCCCCTGCCCCACGTGGACCCCTTCCTCCTCGGGGCCCTCCCTTACATTGCCCCTCCTCTCGAGGGCCACCCCCCCACCACCATGGCCCCCCTCCCTCTCGTGGTCCGCCACTCCCCCGGGGTCTGCTCCTACAGAGTGGCCCCCCACACAGCCTCATGGCTCCCAGGGGCCCCATGTCTCCCCACCCCCCCAGAGGAGCCCCTCCATCCCTGAAGAGCCTTCACATGGGGGGGCCACAACCCGGGCTGCTGCCGTGTCCAGGTCAGTCTCACTGGTCTGAGTCTTTCACTGACTAGGATCATTAGTGGTGTACGGTTGGTGTCAAGTTTCTGTTTCTGTTCCGTCTTCCGATCAGGTGGCCCCCCTCCCCGACCCAACGCCCCCAGACGCTGAGGACACACCCACACACACTCTTACATCACACTGTTTAATGTTCAGGCAGAAATGTGTACAGGATAACCATGAGTGTCAGTCATGTTGACTATGAAACTTTAATATCCCTGTAAACATGGTAGGGTGATATTGATCAGTGTGATGGATGCCAGTCTATGATGGATGCCGGGTGAAATATCATGCAGCACACTCAGGACCCAGTTTTTGTCATTTTATTTCAATGCTTGATCAACCAGTTTGATGTAAACTAATCTGTAATTACGCAAGCTCAGACATTGGTGTGACCTGTTTGACCCTTGGTAGTGTGCCGCTTAGCTTTTTGTTTGATTTTTGTCATCCACAATGTTAAAGACAGCTGTTCTCTACGCTCCCATGTACTTTTTGTAGTTGTGGTTTTTTTATATATATATATGTAAGAATAGGATGTAAATTGTAATAAAATGTAATCAAAACACAATTGTTATTGTAACTTTAATAGACTATTTTAATAGTACTATTAATACAGAATGTCACATGCATTTGTTTTGGTCGCCAAGTACAATGAAATAACTGCAAGAAAGGGGTCACTTTACTCTGATCAGTCCAGCACTCACAAGACACGGCACACTTTTGTTTATACGATTCTTTGATTACCTTTTCTGTATGGGAAGATAATCAGCTCTAATTCATGTGTTTAACATGCCATGTTGAGGCCTTGATTTTGAAGAAATGTGTAGTCATAGAATCTGATGATGATGATCAGGGTGTGGGAATCCCATTTGAGTGGAACACATTTCCACCACTAGATGGGGCAGCAGCTCCATGCAATGTGTACATTTTAGTATAACTCAACCACACTGCACACCTCAGAACCTCACTCTGGAAAAAGAATGAAGCTTATTCATTGGAATCAGAAGTCCCTAAAATCAAACTCATGTTTCATTAATGTTTGACCCCTAATGTTGTTTTATAGTTATTGATTGAAACTGCAGTGATTATTAATCATACTGTAGTTCTTCCAGAGTATATAAATGCAGGTTTTATTGACAAAACTTCCGGTCTGAGAGAAAAATGATATATGTATATGTATAGGACATACATATATGTATTGTTGAATATTATTTTATGTCTAACATGTAATTTTTTATGAATCTCTGGCCCTCCATAACAAATGTTGAGCTATTTCTGTTACGGCAGAACAGAATACACTCTGTAAGAACTGAGACACACACGATACAAATTGAGAATAAATGACAAAACTACAAAGTTAAAGTTTAGTGTGTGTGTTTGCGCGTGTGTATGGTGTGTGGCCAGGCATGTTCCCCGGCTGTTTACGTCTGCTGGTCCTGATGGCAGGCCTCCGTCTGCAGCTGTGAGGAATCCATCAACTCTGGGAGTAATGGAGGCTGTTTATGCTCGGCTTCCCCAGCTGGGAGATGCTGATTGGAGGGTAGCTGTGTGGGAGAAAGGAGAAAAACAAGTGCTTTCCAGCAGACCCATACCCAGACAGACAGACACATGGGTGGATGAGTCAGACAGACACATGGATTTAGAAATTAGACACATGGACGCATCAATCATCATGTTCACCCATCTCTTCTTACTCTCAGTATGTCAGAAGGGTGAACCAGGTGAAGATATGGAAACATTCAAGTATAGAACAGACACCCCATATAGAACAGACACCCCCAACATTTTTTTTTTCACCCCTTACACTCCAGCTGACTTTCTTGTGCTCCCGTCACAACTGGATATCAATCAAAAAGTAGCACTATGACTATTCCTAGTGTCACTGTGTCAGAATTCACAGGATTTGTGGTGGGTCTTATTAATGGGATATGTTTCTCTGTTACTTTCACCTCTTGCTGGGTCTATGTCGGCAGCTGGGAGTGTCAGCTTCATTAGAATCTTCTGCTTTTCTCTGTCTCTCTCACACACACACACACGCACGCATACACACTACATCACACTGACTGTGCCACACATTATTCTATTTACTGATGCACACTCAAATACCCTAACATACATTGCCACACACTACCCAGAAGATGTTTGACAGCCAGGCATGTTGATAATTAGAGAGCTGTCATTGAACTGTGTTATCACAACAATTAACACTTGGATGTGTGGTTAAAGATTGGGGGTGGGGGTTGAGGGGTGTGTGTGAGTTTGTGTGGGTTTGTGCTCCCATGACCTTTCACTGGGTCTTTCCAAGTAAAGCGATTTGCTGTATACATATTTAGATAAAGGTGTTCTCATATGTTATTGAACAAAGGTGGTTTTATCATTTAAAGGTAGTTTTACCACATGGTTTTACACAAACATGTAAATGCAACATCCCTCTTACTCCTTGACGCCATGTCACACTTTGTGTGCATGTGTGTGTGTGTGTGTTCTAGTTCTCGTCGTCAGCAGACGTTTCCTGAGGAAAGCCCAGGGTGCCGTGTCAACTCTCCCTCTTCCTTTTCATTCTGCTCTGCCAGCACTACCTTTGTCTCCCAACAGCTAGAGTACACACACCCTGATGAGGTTTGGGCCTTCCAACACCAAATGCAACATCCTGACCTAGGAAACTAATCTAGCACACTTGATTCAGTTGATTTATTGTCTGGTGATGTATGGTCCTCCAGAAAGAGAAGGCGAGCAGCTCTAAAGTACAATATAGTGTCACTGTATACAGAACAGTTGTGCTCAAAATACAGACGCCAACACTGAGAAACACAGACTCAAACAGACACACACATGTACATACAACACACACATCAGAGACAAGATACAGTATATTCTTCGGGACAAACTTCTCGCTCCCTCCTCTGTCTGTTTGGCAAAGTCCATCATTCTTTTCCCTTTCATTCTCTCTTTAGTTCCCTGCTTTCTTCCCCCAAACTTGGCAGGCTCTCGGCTCCTGGGCCCTCCAGACCCATGCAGCCCTGCATCCGCAGAGGCCCCTCGGCTCCACCAGCTTTAATTGGGTTAAGTTTGTCCGCCACAGATAACATTTCTCTTTCTGTTGAGAATAAAACAAATTGCTGGCACTAATGGCACTGTTTAATGTAGCTCTTTCTATTATGGATGGAGGAAATTAGGAGCGGGTTCCCCACAGAGAGCCCTCGTCGGGGGAGAAAGGGCATTGTTGCTGCTCCTAAGAAAAAGCCCTTTTCCACCGGAATGCCGACACACTGCCACTGCCTCTGCTTAACTGCTGCACGCCAGGCCGGACCCTGTTATTCATACACACATTCTCAAGATGCATATGCAGATGCACACAATCACACACACACACAATGAAACAGATAGAACACTACATGTCTGTCAGATGTTATGAGAACGATCACGGGAAGCGGAACTATATTTGCATATTTAGGACAGTATTGGAATAGGATCTAAATCACAAGTGTTGTTAATGGTGTGGGTTTGTCTGAGGAGGTGGTCAATGGGAGGTGAACCACCACAGGGGGGCATGCAGGTTTGAACCCAGGATGTTGATGACACCAGTGACTGACTCTTTCTCTCCCTCCATTTCCAACCTCTCTCCATCATTCTCCTCCTTCTTGTTCTGTTGTATGTGAGGACAGCGCACATCAGTTTAACCGTGGTAGAAACCATCAGCAGGTAGAAAGACAGAGTACACGCTTCCACTTGAAACCCAGAGATGCACATGCAAACAGGAGAGGGGTACATTTCTAAACTGTCAAAACACACTATCTGAAACACAGATGGGCACGTTTTTATTTATTTTTATGCCAAGCATGTTCAGTAAAAAATAACACTAGAGGCAAAATGTTTTCTGTTCTATCACCTTTGTAGGCTGCACCCGCGGCCCGTTAACAAGACAAAGGAGCCAGGCTTTGCAGTATTTAAATCAGTTATGTCTAATTATTTCCTATAAAAATAGCTTATCTAGGGCAAAACCAATGAGATGTAACGGTATTGTCTGTGGAGGGAAGACCTCGTGGAGCTGGCTAGGGTTCAACAGAACAGAGTAGAGGAGAGTGGGAGAGAGAGGAGAGAGAAAAAGAGAGAGAAAAAATGTGCTGTAGGCAACATAAATATAACATGAACTCGCCATGCTAGTGACAGCACAATGAGCCAGACTTTGGCAAAGGCTTTGTGAGACTGGGAAAGAGGCAGCTTTAGGCCCACTGCTCTACTACGACAGTTTAGGGAAGAGACGTGCCATTTGAAAGGGGTTTCACAAGGCGCTAAAAACTCTTGTAGGTGTAGAGGTGGGCAGTAGGGACATGTCCCTACCAATGTCAAGTCCAATTAAATGTTCCCAGCTCCCCACCACGGCAAAGCACGTGTAGTGTATGGTGCAGGGTGTCACCACCAAACCAAACCTATGCTCATGTTTTAGGTGCATGCCTTTATTGAAGTCCAACCAATGTTTCATACAGTCTCTCACATGTATTAGAGAACCATGTGGGCTGAAAATAACTTCGCTCCTAAGACTTATGTAAAAAAAAATATTTTTGATTTATTTGTCCATTTTTAACCGGGGAGGATATTGCAACGCAGATGTTGGCCAACAGGTTTCGACAAACAATTTTACAATTTGAATGGTGTAACCCTTGTTCTTAAACATTTGAAGCCGTTCTATTCATATGTCACTGTCTCTTTATCGGAGTCAGCATCTTCATTAATTTCAACCACGTGTCTGTTTGCCTTATTCAATGCTGCTCGCGGATGCTCTCAAAAAGCAAATCCGAAGGTTGATGACTGGCTGTGTAATCGCCGGCTATGTGATTGAACAATACGACTTTTAGAAACCATTCATGTCCCGACTGTCCTTGACCCTTAAGGAGCTTGTAATGTGGGCTATTTTCCTCCTTTGTATTTAAGGGAGACTAAGAGCCCACTGTGGAGAGCTTTCACCCTGGCGAGCCAGAGGCCGCTGCCTGGGACGCCGCGAGAGCCTTAAAAAGCCGGTCTCCAGGCGCGCACTCATTTCAGGGGGAGTTCAGACGGAGACAAGAGGGGCCCCCACCTCCATGGGGGGTCAATTTTAAAGGCCGCTCCGTCTCACGGTGGGGGGCAAGGCCCAATCTGCGGGACGACCCGCTGGTCAAGACAGGGAGCCCAGCAAGTTATCCATGACAACGCCTGAGCAGCTCAGGCACGGTCAGAGAGCATCTCACAACGCGGGAGAGAAAAGAACAAAGCGCCATGTGATTATAAATATGTTTTCCCCCCTTGGTTTCTGTTGGAAACATGCACTTTTTAGTACTGGATATGAAGGGTGGTCTAAAGAATAGCCTTCATGCCTTCTTACAGTCCTTAAGTTGTGACCCAAGTTGTGTCACTCTGAATCGTCATTTCCATTTCCAAATGATTTCCATCATTTCCAGATCAATAAAGAGGATATAGACCACTCTGAAATCATCGTTCACGTTATTTCTGCCAAATTGTCTAGGCCTACTCCTATGTTTTGTTTGGTCTGATTAATTAAGCCTATGTATCCGGACATTTTCGAGTGTATTTTAATGATGGATTAAATAGGCTATATAGGCTGTAGGTCAATGTAAATAATTCTCCAATGGCCAGCTACGATACCTAAAGAAAAATAATTATTTCAAGACCATTATGAACCGTTTGTAGTTTAATGTGAGACCGGTGTCCCTCTATGGCCAGCCATAGACTATAATAAGTGGCGGAAGGAAAAGAGACTGAACAAGAATCCAGTCCGTATTTTTCTTGCTCAATGTAGTGTTCCTCGAAGCTCCATGTTTTGTCCCCGATCTGTGCTCCAAGTTAAGCTGTAGTTTCCATGGCTGACCATGGCTCGGTGCTGTTGGCTCTCTCTGTCTGCTCAACCCAGGCTGTGCGGAGCTCCCTGCGGGATCAGAGCGCTCCCCCGCCGGGACCCTACTCTCACATCCTCCTGCTGGGACACGGCTACATTTCCAGCCAAGCCTGGCTTTATTATGTGTGTCTGCGCTGCAGCCCCGCCAGCAGTCGGATCGGGAGGCGGAGGGAGGACCAGAGTCAGGACAAAGAAAAAGGGAGAAAGAGGCTAGCGACCGCAAACATTTCACTGTTTATAGGCATTAAAAATAGTGGAGATATAAATACGGGAATTCCCTAAGGGGTGAACACGCTGGGTAAGGTTGTATTGCCCATGCCACCTTCTGTAAAATAACGGACGCAAGAAGGGTCGCAGTGTTCACAAGAATCGCGGAGAAAAGAGACTTCTAGTTCCGATAACGGCACCAAAAATCTCAAGACGAAGACAGGAGAATACAAGGAAAAACGGCAAGATTGATTCAACGTAATTCTTATCAAGATAATCACATTATTGGGACCTATTGACACCTTCCGTAGTACCGACCAGGTGTTGCCGCATGGCTGTCAATCCGGCTTCGCCTGCCCCTTGAAACTCGGACTCTGTAGCGATAAAGTCCCGCTGTCGCTCGCGCGTGAGAGCGCGTCAAAGGAACAAAAGAGCATATAGGCGCGCTTTATGTCAAACGACAAGTTATTCCTTTAATTCTACAGGTTGGGTCCAGCCGTTGAAGTATCTGGGCGCTTTTCACCTCCCACATATCTGGACTACTAGCTGTCAGAGACTGAAGTTGCCGCATTGCAACAGGCAGAATAAGTGGGGAAAATAAGAATTGAAGTATCCAGCTGTATGAACGAGAACAAGGCATACGAGATCAATAGGCAAGATTGAAGCTAAATATTGCAAAATACTGAAGGCCAATCTACTCGGACATGTCGAGACGAAAACAGGCTAAACCGCGCTCCGTAAAAGGTAGGCAATGTGATTTTTTTGTAACTGAGAGACGGGGACAAACTCACGAGTAGAACTATGACCAATGAGATACCATGGGTAAATGTGGCGGGTACTGTGAAATTCAAAAATAAAATCTCACTTTTATTATGGAACATAACAAAAATAGCAGAGCCAATTTATCCAACAATTAGTTTCAGTAAATTGATAGTTAATTGTTCGCAATCAGCGCATGGTCATCATCAGGTGCTCTGCATTTAGTTTAATTATTAATTTCGGTTTAACTGCGGCTGTTTTGTTGTTGGAAACTGATGCATGAATCCCGTGCTCAATACATAAACTACTGTACTGTAACCTACTTGAAAGATGAGCACAATTCTTTTCAGCACCGTCTCCATGTTTCCCCCTTGTTGATGTTCAGAGGCAATACCCTATTTCGTGTTATTGTTGTACGAAGTTACAACAATAACAAAGTTGAAGTGAATTCATTTTCCGTAGACTTGACGGCAGCATGTAGACAGTGGAAGATGATGCTTGGCATTGGGGGCACTTGGCCCCAAATTCTGCTCTATAGATACCAGATGGGCAAAGGGCTGACCATGTGGTCCACAGTCATCACCCCTCCCCCATGTAGGCGAGACGAGGCTGGTCTGGCTCTGGTTATGGTCACATATGCAACTGTTCTATCTCTTAAAACATATGTCTTCAAAGATGAGGTTGGTTTTCCAAAACGACTGGCAGGGTATATGGCTCGCCAATGCTCACTGCCATGCCTGGCTATGGGCAGGTACACACACTGTACACTACCGCGATGAAAGCATGGAATGACAATTAGTAGACTATTGATTTTATTTGTATAGGTAAATACAAATGCATTTAGTTCAATGATGAATTGACTCTAATTTGTGTCTACCACCAATTCTACCAATAGCTTGATGCCACACCATTTATACAAATGGGTTATTCAACAGTTTTTGTAATCGTGATCAAGTGGATCAAGGCACATCCAGGACTGAAAACATCACGTATAACGAGTAGCTGATTTTTATGGGTCTAATCTTGTCCTCCTGTAGCCTATCCAGCGTTTGAGAGTGCCCGCCAGCCAGCAGCCTCAAGCTTGAGAGTTAGGATAAACAAAGCTGATACAAACTCAGTCAGTGGTGCGGGGCGGCCAGTGGCTTGATCTACGTGTAACTAAGACGTGTTTCTGTGTGTCTGTGCTGCTATCTCCTCTCCGCACCTTGCCCTCTGACTGGCACGACCGAGCACCGGGAGGGAGCGGGGCAGCGGAGTGGCACAAGGGCGGGCAGCCGCCGGGGGATTATCCGTGTTTTCATGTCCTCACGTCCCTCACCTGCTCACTCAACTTAAACACAACACGCTAGCGCTAGCGCCGACAAGCCCTGCAAAATGTTTTGTTTATTCCTCTTTTGTAACACACCGACTGTCAGCCATGTAGACATGTTCGCAAGAGAGTGAGGGTGAAAGAGAGAAGGAAGATTTGAGTGGTCCATTCTTGTGATAACCATCAGTTTAGAGTGGGGAATTTTCTAATTGCAGATAGTTAATTGAAGTTGTTAACGGTTATATGATTGGCTGCCTTACAGGCTGAGGGGTGAGAGGAGGAGGCGAGCGGTTCTTATCAAAATATTATTTCTCTCGATTAATCCCTTTTTAATGTGTGTCTTTGCTCAGAGAGCCTGGCCGGGGCATTACCGTCTCATATCTCCCACGTCCCCTCGAGTGTTTCATGCATTATGTAGTGATGATTATTACTTAATTACACATTAATAAATCCGCTTCATTTGCAGGACATTAAGCGGGAACGAGTGCACATGACAGGGAGGGATCGTTGGAGCACTTATTTCTCTTTATTCACCGTGTTGCTTACTGTCAATCAAATGGAACTAAGACCTTTAACCTTTCTAGAGAGCGAGAGAGGGGTTAGAAGAAGGCTCATCTTGAGCATATTTTTTTCTGACCCTGAATTTTGGGGTTAATGGCAATTTCCACCCCAATCGACCCCCCCTCCCCTTCTCCTCTCCCCCCTTCTCTTCTCTCCTTCCATGCACATTCCACCAGTAATGTCATTATCCATATGTCTATTTTACTCTATCCCAGTCCTAGAAGTGTAGTATAGACACATTTAATTCACAATGTAGTCCTACACTTTAGAGAGAGAGATCCTTTTTCTTTCTTTGAAGAATTTCACATTTCGGATAAATTAAATTGTTTCAATGAGGTCAACGATATGTTTTAGAATCTGAATACTATTTGGTACACTGAATTATTGAACAAATCTCATCAAGTGATTTTTCATGGGTTAACGTGGGTTAATGTGTGTGTGTGTGTCTAATGCTTTACATCTTCCCAAGCCCATATGGTATTGACGTTAGATGTGTTTTATTGTCACTTTAGCCCAGGGACAGCTTCATTGGTCAGCTGGCTCCTGTAAAATAGGGAAGTGAGATACCACAGGTCCCTCCAAGTGCGTGTGTTTTTATGTTTGTAGTTAGTATATTTGTGCTGGATAAGAGATTAAATATCTCTACCTGTGTTAACTTGTTGTTATCATGGTTTGATCCCTGGCACCAATATTACAATTGTATAGACAGTATTTGAGCACATGCATGAACAACAGGACCTGACTGTTGCATCTTCAGTGCACATAACTGATGGTGTAATAGGAGGTGGACCTCAATTAATGTTTCTGAAACCGTTTCAAAGTTCAGTAGGTGGGAAGGTATTTAATAATTGTGATTGGTCATTTTAGAATCACAGCAAGGTGGTAGTTTGTATTGAACCTTGATTTCCACTGACTCAAAACACTGAACAGGTACACGCACACACACCAGGCTCCTTAGAAAGGTGATGAATAATCTGTTTAAAGTGTACAGTAGTTCTGGTATTAGAGTGAGTGGAATGGACAATGTTGGCTATTGTAATATAATTTAGTGTGATGTGATGAAGACCTTTTTGTTTCATAGATAGACTTCATGTGAAGGATAGCTCCACAGTGGTCCTGTCTGGTGTATACATGTGTGCTTCTGCTCTGAAATGTGTGTGTTTGTGTGGGTGTGTATCTCAACTATTGTGTTTGTGTGTGTGTGTGTGTGTGTGCCCAGGGTGAGCTCCCTGGTGGGGAGTGTGTGTGCCAGCGACAACTCCTTATCAGCAGCCAGCCTGCTAGTGTGTGTGTGTGGATCTGTCTTAATGGGGAGGCTCAGTGCCGGGCTGTGCCATGGAACCAGCTTAGCACCCAGCTTTATCACCACTCTGGGCTCACAGGTCCGGAACCGGGGCCCGCTCAGGAACCTAGCCTGCCCCGCTATGCTCTGAGTAGCTTTCTAAAGAGAAGACGGCACTGGGGTGACTGTTGTTGTTCTCCCTCTCTCACGCTCCCTCTCTCATTCTCTCCCTCACACACACACACACACACACACACACACACACACACACACACACACACACACACACACACACACACACACACACACACACACCCTAGGCCTGCCAACCCCAGCCCCCTACCAGGCCCTCCCTGTGGAGTGTGTCCCTCTAAGTTCCTCTCTCTCAAACTCTGATTGTGTGACTGCTGCATCAGTCAGATTAAAATGTGTTGGAACAATGCAGCCAGAAGCAGGGCTCAGAAACGCGCTCCTTCTTTCCTGTCCTGGGTTCAGGGTTTCCACTGTGTGGAAGAAGCTCCCAGAGATGCTGCCTTTCTATACGCTTATACCAGCAGATGTGACAAGATTCTAGTTAGACTAAATGTTGCTTCTTGGATGCTCCTTGGTGGGGGTGCATGTAGAATTGTTTTCTGTTGTTCATTGTAGCTGAGCAGTCACATACGGCAGCCATAAACGTTGTGTTACAGTTTTTTTTTTTTACAGCCATAACTGTAGATCTTTTCTAGGTAACAAGCTGTGATACCTACTGCTATAGCTGTATGAAACCCCTGGTAACAACCAAGGTTCTGTACAGTAAACCACTGAGCAAGGTGACAGACCTGACAACCCGAGGCTGGGCTGGGGTAGAGTGGTGGTAATGGCTTCGCTGTGTAAATGTCAGTGCCTCAAGCATGTGTGTGTGTGTTTGTAAGTAGGTCTGTTTGTGTGTGTGGTTCATGAGTGAGAGGCAGCAGGGCTGCAGCTACCGCTCTGATGCGAACTTTGACCCCAGCCAAAGCAAGTAGCATGAATCCATTCAAGTGCAAGAGAGCCGAACATACGCAACACTATAGCGTGTATATCTACTTCCAAGAGCCTAGCAGACATAGACCTCCTTCTCAGTTTCCTTCCTCTCTCAGATTCTCTCACCTCCTGTCATGCTTTTCTGTCTTGTTCCCCTCTCGCTCTCTGCCCTTCCATCATCCACTTCTCCTCCCTCCTCTGGTCCTGTGGTCATCCTCCTCTGGCCCCCTCAGGTTGCCTTTCTGCAGCCCCTCCACCCCCCAGCCCCGCTACCCCTTTAGTAGCCCAGCCTGGTCAGGCCAGCCCCCCATATCCCCTCCCTCTGTGGGCCGTACATTAAACATAAGCGGTGGGGGCAATTAAGAGCCCCTCACCACACCTGGTTGATGCATATATTTATTGGGCAGCTTCCCCCTCTGCTGGCCCAGCATCCCCCAGCCCAGCCCAGCTCAGCCCAGCTCCCTCACATCCCATGATTAAAGGGGGGTTTGTAGGAGATCGAAGGGGGGTGGGGTGGGGGGGGGGGGTGGATGTGCTGCTGGTGAAGTAATTAATGAATAGTTCTGGTCTTGAGTTGACCCCCTTTGACCCCTGCCACCAGGCCTGGCTTGTGGGTCTCTGTGATGGTCATTCTTTCAGATCTAGTTGCTAGTGGTAGCTTACTTGCTACTGTAGATGAGGTGAAACTGTTAGCTAGCCACTTGCAGCTAGGTGTTGGCTTATTAGCAGGACTAGGAGCTAGGTGCTAGGCCGGCCTTGGGTCCTAGACAGGTCTGCCTTCCAGACCTGGGTTAAAAGTTGAACACACCTTCACAAATACTTTAGATGGACAGAATCTGTTTAGTTGTCCTGATGCACTGTATCCTTGAAAAGCCTCTTTGCTTGAGTGATTCTCTGGAGTTCCACTGAATTCCACTGATTGAAAGAGATTAGTTTTTTCATGTAAGTGGCTAGATGGGTGTTGTAGCATCTCCATACAGCTAGCTAGCCAGTCTCCATGTCTTTATCCCCGGCCCATTACGTTGCAGTGTTCAGCTAACTCAGAATTAGCCTTTTATTGTAATTACTTCCTCTTCTTAACACAGCCCTCTTCTCACCCTCTGACTAGCACCGGTCCTTGATGTTGAAGTCAGTCAGCCGGGGTTTCTATGATTTCTTTTCATTCAGCTCTTCTCTTCTGTGGAGAGGCGAGCACCCCCCCGCAGGGCTCTGAATAATACGCCTGGTGAACACTGAGCTGAGGGGGAACAAATAATTAAAGTTGCTCTCAATTTCAGGCCATAGAGGATATAAAAAAGAAAGAAAATCTAGAGATTCGCAAATGTTTATATACGAAGTGTTTAGGTGTTTTTAGCTGTGATAGAAGAAAAGTACACGTAAGGTGTTGTCTTTGATCAACACTGCCTTGTGAGGTGGTGAGCTATTTACAGATACTGATCTCAAGGGGGAACAGGTGAAAGGTCTTGTCTCTGTCTCTTTCTTTATGTCTGTCTTGTCTTTCACTTTCCCCCCCTTTCTTACTCCTCGCGTGCCCTCAGATTTCAAAGTCAGGTTGCTGGTTCGCATAAGGTCAGTGACAACTGTGGAAAGATGAAGAGAGGTGTTAGTAGATATCCATCCCATGATTGGCCAATCTGCAGAATCTAAACCCAAAATGGTTACGTCAAATTCGTTCATGTACTTTACAGTGTAAATATTGTATCGTGCACAGTTATATGGCAAAGAGAACAAAACATCGGAGCGTATTCGTGGCTACCGGTACACCAGCCAGGAATAAGAAGAATGATTGTGATGCTCATCCAACGTTCTGAAAACATCAGTCAGAGTCTTGTGTTGGACTTGGCTGTGCTGAGGTGCGCTGGACAGACGGGGAGGAGACAGGCCGAGAGGAGAATCCTTTAAAAAAAAAAAAAACCCTCAGCCTGTCTTTTCTCTCCAGTGCTTTTCTCTCCCTTAATAAATGCTTTATGTCCCTATCAAACGTGAGAGGGAGGCAGAGAGAGAGGGAGAGGCAGCAGAAAGAGAATAGGAGATTGGGGGTGAGAGGAGAGCGAGGGCTCAGGGTACGGGAGGGTACTGGTGTGTTGGTCGATGGATCTCTAGGTTAAAAATGTAGAGGGTTTGGCCTGGTCTGTCTGGGTCTGCTTTGGCCTGCTCTGTTGATGTTGATGGGCAGCCAAGGGAGTACCAACCTCTCTCCAAAACATGCAAGGTGTGTGTGTGTGTGTGTGGGGGTCGTCAGTCAGTCATGATAGACAGTAGGTAGTTTGTAGTTTTGAACACATTTGTATCGAATGTAGTTACTTGTGCTCGGGCTAAATTGGAGGACAGGAGGACAATAGGTCTGAATCTGGATCTCCCAGAAGGCGCGTGACAATTGTGTTAATCTGTCCTCCAGTGTTGTGCCATCGTCACAGCTTCTCCACAAGCAGACAGGCCTCTCTAAAGCCTAATCAAGTCTGCATCAAACTAAGTAATGCCTTGGCGTGAAATTGGAATCTCAAGTCAAAAAGCACTCCCCAGCCTGTACTGCAGGATAAGGCAATTAAAACTCCCCCTCCCTGGCAGCCCTGGGTCCTCACATGGGTGTGTGCATGTGTATTGTTGTGTGTGTGTGTGTGTGTGTGTGTTTAGGCTTTTGAGTCTCTGGGGAACTGTGTGTGTGTGTGTGTGTGTTTAACTGCCATCCATGTCTCAGACTAGTGTCTTGTGGCTTTTATGGTTGTGGTTCCGTCCATGCATCCCTGTAGTGAGTGTATGTGTCTGAAGGGGGGGTGGGGGGGTGGGGGTATTGTTGGATCTGAGTAGATGGAAGAATTTGGTCTCCTAGCTCATTTATTTCTAGAAACTCTCCAGAGTCTCGGAACTCCCCTGAGGCCTTTCCTCCTACTCCTCCTCCCCTTTCCCATCTTCCTCCTCCTTCTCTTCCTCATCTTCCTCCTCATCTGTCTCCTCGTCCTCGGTCACCAGTGTCAAACTAAGGTGGGGGGGTATGGTGTGTGCGTGCGTGCGCGACGTGCGTGTTGAGAGGAATGAGACATTGGACGGTACAAGAGAGTGATGGACGGAGGGAGTTCATCTCTGCCACCCTGCCCCCTGTCTTCAGGCTCTATCTGATGACATCAGAGCGCAGGGAGCGTGATCAGAGTGGCGTCCCCGGAGTGCTCTGCTGTGAACTCGTGTCACACTCTCTAACAGCGGGAGACCCGCCTGGTGATTTAATCATGTCTGCTTCTCTCCCTCTCCTCTCTCTCACCCTGCGTCTCTCTCTCTGTCTCTCTACCCCCTCTCCCTCTTTTCTATTATATGGCCTCTGTATCTCTTCTTTATTTCGCTTTCTCTGTCTTCTTTCTGTCGCTTTCTTCCCATCCTCTTTGTTCTCGTACATCTCTCAGGTGTTTCTCCTCTTGCTGGCGCTAGTTCTGTATTGAAAACCTTCCCCTCTTCCCTCTGACAGCTGAGGCGGATGATAAAAACAAATTTCAGATCAGAGGGCCTCTTTAGTTTTTGTCTGTGTTGCCTGCTCCTGAACATGACGGATTGGGTACTTTAGTGCACCGTGGTGTGTGTTTTTGTGTGTGTTCTGTGTACGCGTGTCGGTGAAATATGTAATCGAGTGTTCCATTTTCACTTATTGTGTTTTTGTTGTGGTTTGATAAGAAGCTCTCTCGTGTGGTGTGTGTGTGTGTGTGTGCGTTTGTGTACTCTAGCTGTTGAGAGACAAAGGTAGTGCTGGCAGAGCAGAATGAAAAGGAAGAGGGAGAGTTGACACGGCACCCTGGGCTTTCCTCAGGAAACGTCTGCTGACGACGAGAACTAGAACACACACACACACACACACACACACACACACACACACACACACACACACACACACACACACACACACACACACACACACACATATATATATATATATATATATATATATATATATATATATATATATATATATATATATATATATATATATATATATATATACACACACACAAATATGTGGTTACTTGTTTTGTGTATCGAACACAACTTGTCAAACTTTTCTTGGGGGAAGGCGGGGTGTGAGATGGAGAGACGCACGGAGCGGGCACGAGCAGACGGGAGGGAGCAGAGCTGGACCAGCCATGTTCTGCCGGGTTCCCCATAGGGTTCCACCACCAAGGAACTGCCTCGGGAAACACAAAATGGAAAACACAACAACTGCTGTTACTGCTGCTGGCCACTCTTCCACACCCCTTCGCTCCCTTTCCCTTTCCTCTTGGTCTCTCATTTCTCCCTTGCTATCATCTCTCTCTCTCTCTCTCTCTCTCTCTCTCTCTCTCTCTCTCTCTCTCTCTCTCTCTCTCTCTCGTTCTCTCTACCGCTTTTCTTTTTCTGTCTCCAGCCATCCACCCTAATGTCCTTCAGTCCACTAGCCTCCAGACCTATAAACTGTGTAGCAGCAGGGTTGAGTGGGTGTGTGGGGGGTGGGGAGGGGTGGAGGGGTGGGTGTTCAGAGAGGAGGAGGGGTTCTGAGCAGCTGGACTGCTCAGCAGGATTTTGGACCAGCCTTGCCCTCTGTGATAGGGAGAGGGAGTGAAAGAAAGAGAGAGGGATGGAAACCTTAGGGACTCGTCAGGAAGGCTTTGTGTTGTTCTCGCTCTCTCTCTCTCTCCCCCTCCATCTCTCTCGTTCGCTCCCTGTCCTCTGTGTTTCTGGCGAGTGGTGCTGGGTTTGTGGTTTTAAGGCTGTTTTGTGCGTCAGGCAGGCAGAGCGGTTTCCTTGCTGATAAAAGTATTTGGTTAATCAGCTTCTGCCCCTGTCCCAGGGCTGTGCTGGGCTGGGCTAGGCTGGGGCTGGGAGGACAGTCCATTGAAGTTACAGTTCCCCAGGGGTGGGCTGGGGACGCAGATTGGCATCACGCTTAGCCAGTGGTGGCGCAATGCTGTCCAGAGGGACAGGGAGGCCAGCCAATGGGACAGCCCCTCAGGATTAGATGGGTTATGGAGGCAAAGGATGGGGGAAGGGGGGGGGGGGGGGGGCGGGGATGTCAAATGCCCGGTCCCATTTAACAGAAAGCATCAGGCCCCACCCTGTTGGGTCTGTGGCCTGTGTGTGATTGGTTGTGGTGACCCGTGGACTGCCCTCCAGGATGGATATGAAGCATGTGATTGGTTGCGCTGACCCATTGGAGTGATATGGGACTCAGCAGCTCTCTCAGCCCATACTTCTTTTAGGCTGCAAAGTGGAGCACTCTGGGAATTGTAGGCCCTGATAACGTGCCCAGGCTCTCGTTTGATGGAGGGGGTTGGGGGGGTGGTAAGAGGAGGTTGTGGGGGTAGTTAGAGAAACAATTGTCAAGCGTTAACTGCAGAGGGGGTGGGGGATACTGTCGGAAGGAGATGGAAAGGTGTAGCAAATACAGCGAAAGTGAAGAGGGAGACAGGAATGATTAATGATGGCCGGTTTGTAAATATTTGTTTACAATGGCAAGGACTGTGCTGTCTGTGTGCCTGCATGTGTGTATGTATGTGGGTAATTATGTGTGATTACATATTTTCTCTCACACACACACAAAAAGCAAATTATTTAAAACAATGAAGTAGAGACAGGACATATACAATTGTTTCAGATGGCTAAAGTAACTGGCTGCTAACTGGCTGCCGGTACGGTTCAGTTGTGGTGGTTGGATACAATGTTGAGGCCACATTTATGTTCAAATCTCTTCACTGGCACACCGTGTGTGTGCGTGTGTGTGTACACGTGCGTGTGTGTGTGTGGATGCAGCCAGCTGCAAGAATGAACATAACCAGAACTAATCCTAACCCTGTGGTGTGTGTGTGTGTGTGTGTGTATGCACATGCGCTTGTAGTGGTCTGTGGAAGTAGTGCATGACTACACTTCTGTTTGCCCAGCAACTGTTAGTGATGCAGAGCAGTGCAAAGTGTTGGAGTTCTGGAAGGTGAGGGGTGCTGGTGTGTGTGTGTGTGTGTGTGTGTAGTTTGGACACAGAGGGTCTTCATAGCTAGTACTCATGCTGTCCGGTAGCCCTGTTATGTGCTTCTCCAGTACTGTGGTTCTTCAGTTCTGTGGTTCTTCAGTTCTGTGGTTCTTCAGTTCTCTGGTCTGTGGTTCTCTGTTCCCCTGGTCTGTGGTTCTAGTGAGGCTGGCTCTGGGCTCTGCTCTGGGCTGCAGCTCACCCCTGCTGCTGGGGAGACTCCCTGGGGCTCCACTGCAGTTTGGCTCTTAAAGAAACACACGCACGCACTCATCACACAAAGCCCACAAACACACACTCACATGTATTTGAATTCAAACATGGTACACATTTCCTCTACAACACACGCACACACACATATTTAAATTCAAACACGTACACATTCCCTTAACAACACACACAGACACACTCTTTGCTCCCGGACCTGCAAATGGGGGTGTACTAATAGCCTCCAGTGGGAGAGGACGGAGAGCAGGGTTTTATCCCTTAAGTGTAGAGGACTTAATCAGACAGAATGGCCGGGGGCCAGCAGCAGGACTCAGCCCTCCTCCTCCCCCTCTCCCCCTGGCCCACCGTAGCCCACCGAAGCCCCCCCAGGCCAGGGGGAGGCTGGACAGGCAGCTCCACTCACATTAGGTATTCTGTATATGCTGCGGCTGCAGGCAGACAGGCTGCAGAGAAGCTAGGCCCAGGTGAGACCTCTCTACCACACTGGAGCCCTGGATTACTACCACCCCCCCCTCCCCCCCCCCCCCCCCCCCCACCACACACACACACACATTTTCTAACACTACTGGGCTCTCTCACTAAGTCTAACAGTCTCTCAGTCTCTTTCTCCTTCTCTCCCCCCACATCCCCTCCCCCCCCAGCCATGTTCTGCAGTTGGCTGTATGCAGGTCTGGCTGACAGAAGCACAGAGTCAGGTCTTTGATGTTTTACCTGTATAGTCTCTTTACTAATGTAAGGCTCTGTCCCTTGGGTTGGTTCCGACTGGAGCACAGTAGTGGTGGGCTTCTCTCCTACTTGGAGACGGTGTGTGTGTGTGTGTGTGGTGGAGTGTGTGCCCTCAGGATACCCAGCAGCGCCCTGTTTGCTTTGTGTGGAGCTCATTGCTCTGTCTACGAGATTTAACCTCTAATTTAAAACACGCATACACGCGCGCACACACACACACGTGTATGCACACACTCCCTATGGGTTCAGGGGCTTTTGTTGAGTAAATTCACGCAACCGTGTTTGTAATGTCGTTGAGCACGGCTTGTTTGATCTCTACCCTCATGCCGTTCGCTGTGCCACAACATGGATTGCTGCCTTGCCGGCAGCAAGCTACTACCTTGGCTACATTAGTGTGTATGCGTGCATGCTTGTTTTCATGCATGTGTTTTTGTGTGTGTGTGGCTGTAATTTTGCAGCTTAGCAGGGCCCTGAAATGCAAATAGCAGCATGCTCTCTCACCAGCAGAGCACCAATTAACAGAGGAGGAATTTCAATAATATAGAAATAAATTGTGTCAAGGAGTGTGTGTGTGTGTGTGTGTTTGCGCTACCCTAGGGGGAGATGAGTTTTTCCTCTTAAATAATGGTTTAAAGGAAGAGGAATCGAGAAGAGTACGCCCCTGCAATGCTGCTAAACACTGTTAGCTCCCCTGGTGAAACCAGCTAACTGCTATTAGCCTATATTTGCCTAGTCTGCTCACTAACATGTGCATTTCACCTTAGCCTACTTAGTAACTACTGTGTATCTTACCTTACTCTTCACACCAACTAGAGAACACTTTACCTTCGTATTTCTGCTAACTAGTATAAACACCTTACCCCAGTCTTCACTAACCGCTATACCATTTTCCATAGTTTTACTCACTGGTGTGCACTGTACCTTAGGAGTGTGTGGGGGCGGGGGGATGTTGAGGGGACTGGAGGGGGTAGCAGGGGTCCCATTTGGTTTCTTGGACCTTGGTATCAGTTTCCTATATCCCTCACTGCAGCTTTACACTGTGTATGTTTTGGCACAGGCTGGTCAGTGTGTGTGTGTGCGCGCGTGTAGGTATCCAAGGTAACATATTAAACATGCTGTAATCATTAGACCACAGGTCCCATTCTGAGCGGTCTTATAGGTTTGGCTGTTACCGGGAGGATAGGCGACTGATGATGTCATATACACTCAGGGGGTTTCAAGGCATACTGTAAACCTACTGTATAGCATGTGCCCCCTCATCCCCCAACGCTGAGTTTGCACACGGACTCACGCTCGCACACAATCACCAAAGCATAATCGAAGAGACGCTGAATCTATGCATCTATGTAAACGCTCACACACCTCTCCTTTACACACAGACCTCCCCACCCTCTCCCCATCCTCGTACCCCCTGCTGGCTGCAGGGTTCAGCCTAACGGTGCTCCACACCCAAGGGAGACAGCAGAGGAAGTCCGCTTAGAAATAAATATCTACACTAGGCTAATGAAGCCGCTATTCCCTACAGACCCATCAGCAAACTGCTTTTATTAGACTGCTGGGCTCATCTCTCTTTCTAATGCTTGCCATTGTCTTTGTCTTGCTCTACTCCCCCCCCCCCCCCCTCCCTAGCTTGTAGCTAACTTTCTCTGTTTCTTTGTCTGTTTCTCTCTCTGATCGGGACTCTCTCTCTCTTTTTACTCACTCCGTGTGTGTGTGTCCCTCTGGTACTCTGCTGTGTTTGGCTGGCTGGTTAGCGTGGTGTGAGGTCTGTGGGCCCTCAGTGGGTTCTGGTTCTGTTCATACGGGGTTGAGAGGAGTGAAGGCTGGGTCTCGCTTTCAGTCGCGCCCCCAAAACCTCAACCCCTCGCTCAGGGACACATCTAGATCCCTCCCACCTGGCTCGGCCCGGCCTGGCCCGGCCCAGTCTACCCTGGCCTTTTCTAGCTACGCTAAACCATGCCCTGGCCCAAACCCGCCTACATGTGAACTTCTGTAGTGTAGTGTTGTAAACATGGGAGTTTTTTTGGAAACAGGAAGTGGATATTTATGAACCTAATCAGGTGACTCCTCAGCTAGTCTCGCTGAGCCTGTTGCTGCTCCTGTCTGTCTGGGAGCAGAGTGTTGGTGAAGATGGACCCACGCTGTAACCCTGCGTGGGCGGCCGGGCTCTGCCACTGCCTACAGCCACACTTGTTCATCTGAGGAGTTGGGAAGTGTGTGTGTGTGTGTTTTCACTGTGTGCTCTTGCCTGGGGGTTAACATAGAAGCCCCATCATAGCCTGTTTATGTGTGTTTGTCTAAAACACTGCACCACCACCCATTGCTCTCACCATCTCTGCTCCCATTTGACTCCCTTTATCTTTGCCTGCCATTTCTCTTGCTTCCACCATCCTTTCCTCCCTCCTTTTAACCTTTCTTTCTTTCTCTCTCTCTTTCTCTCTGACTCTGTCATCTCTCTCTCTCTCCCATGTCTCTCTGTCTCTCACCCATCTCTCCTCTCATTCACCTCTCTCTCCTCATCTGGGACCGTCAGCCACAGTCCATTTGGTTCTGTTTCTGGGTGTGGGCAGGTTCTTACAGGCCAGCTCACACCAGGCCCAGCTCCTGGCACACCAACATGCAGTAAAACAAATGAAAACAGTCTGCTGTTGCCCTTGGACTACTCACCACACACACGTACACACACACACACACACACACACACACACACACACACACACACACACACACACACACACACAGAGAGACACACACCTGGCTCAAAATTGTTTTATTTATAAAATTGTCTTATTTACAATGAGTTGTTTTTCTCACTCCTATTGGTTAGTCCTTGGACCATACCACATTCCCCAAGGGGGTTTAGGGGGGGGGGAGGAAGTCCTCATTGTGTCCTGACTCTTGCCATTTCCTGTTAGTGTGCCAGTGGGGCTTCCTTCCTGTGTGCCCAGGAAGTGCTCCATCACACATTCCTGCTCTGATCTGTGTTGTTGTTCTACCTGTTTGGCACCTTTCAGATTAGTATGTAAAAAAAGAAGAGATTTACTGGCCCACAGATACGCAAACAGACACACTTTGCACGTATGCAAACAGCCTAGCTAACCATAAAATGGGTCTACTTTTCTTGGAGGTCTTCTTGCAATTGAAAGATAAAACAAATTACTACTCATTGGATCCTAAGTAGATATCGTAATCTCCATGTCATGTTCTCTCTCTCTCTCTTTCTCCAGCGGTGGACGAAGGCGAGGCGTCAGAGTGCTGGGACTCATCTACCATAGACACAGGTATGAACCACACACACACACACACACACACACACCGCCATGGAATCTGTAATATCAATTCCACATGGTCTATAATGGTCAGGTCTGAGCTGGAGAAGGGAGGAAAAGCGGCTATAGAATTAAAGATGGATTTATAGATGAAAGAACGAGATGTATTGATGGAGCGGTCTGCAGGAGGGATAAATACCGGGATTGGGGAAGTGAAGGAAAAGAAATGGGGAGAGAAACGCAAAGAAAAGACGTAGGAGTTGAGTTGTGGTAAACCAGGGAGGGAGAGACGAAGGAAGAGGGAAGGAAGGAGAGTGATGAGGGGTGGGGGGGGGGAGAGGGAGGGAGGTAACGAGAGAGATGAGGGAGGGAGGCAGAGGGAGATGGGGGGGGGGAGGGAGGTAACGAGAGAGATGAGGGAGGGAGGCAGAGGGAGATGGGGGGGGGGGGAGGGGTTTCACAGTCCTCAGGAGGCTGATGTCCTTGCAGTCCTCTGGAGTTCCCATCCTGCCGCTGGGTTTAGTGGTTTCACTGAATCAACCTCCCTCTCCCTGCACTCATTCCACCCATCCCACAAACTCCATCTGCCCCCTCCTCTATCCACCCACCACCCTCCTTTCGTTCCCTTCTGCCTCCGGTCACCCCCCCCCCCCCCCCCCCCCCATCATCCACTCGTCCTGACAGTAGCAGTACTTCACTAACCGCTCTGCTAACCGCTCTAACCGCTCTGCTGTATACAGCAGAGCTGTATACAGCAGAGTGACTGCACCTCCCATGGGTTACCACTGAAACCCACCCGAATGAGTTTGAACCTCGCGGAGATCACGTGTATAGTCTCAGATGATCGTCCATGACATGACCTGGTAACAGTGCACCATCGACGGGCCGTTCATGGTTAGTGTACGAACCCTGCAGCCTCTGCTCCAGTGCTAACTCTGACAGGACGCTCGCAGAGATAAGAGAGTGCTGAATGTTCTCTATCTACGCAGGGAGCTCTCTGCCCTCCTTCCCTCCCTCGCTCAGCTCCTCAGGGAGGGGGGGTTGGAAAGTGTGGCCCTGGGGGCGGGATGACGTGTGCCCCCCCCCCTCCCCCCTTCCTTCCTCCCAGCCTTTCCAACCTCCCCTACCACCCAGGGCTCTAAGGGGGGTGCTTGTGTGTGTTAGTGTGCAGTTGTGTGTGTGTGTGTGCGCGCTGGGTGCGGGAGGGGGTTGCTGAGTGAGGTCCTGTGTGGCTGGGAGAACTGCTGTGTGTGTCAGATCCAGCAGGAAGAGGAGTCCCTGGACTCTCACTCGACTAGCTCTGCTCTCTACCTCCTCACCTCCTCCCCTCCCACACACACGCTCACACTCTCACCCGCTCGCGTCAGGCTCGTTCCCCCTGTGCTCTCCTGTCTGCTTCACCGCCCTACATGTTGTTTCCCATCTTTCGGTCTCCTGTCTCCGTCTCTTTGTCTCCGTCTCACTCTCTCTCGCTCTTTTTCTCTCTCTCTCTCTTTCTGTCTCGGTCCCTCGCTCTTCTCCTCCTCCTCCCTCCCTCTCTCCAGTGTTTGTTTGTGCTCCTGTGTTGAGCTCACGGGGGGCTGCTCGCCATTTCTTATTTAAGAGATAAAAAAACCTTCCTTCCTCTATTCCCAGGGAGATGGTGTCGACAAGGACACTGGCAGCCTTTTCCTGGTATTAAATTCCGAACGCCCCCCCCCCCCTCCATCCCTCCCTTTTTCTCTTCCTCTCTCTTCTCTTCTCTGGAAAATGTGTGTTGAGTTTGGAAAGAGCACAGGGAGGAGGGGGGGTAGAGAGAGGAGGGGTAGGGGGGGGGGGGGAGTCAAGCGGGAAGAGCCAAACAGGCTCCCCCTGCCCTGCGCCCCAGTCCTCCCCCCTACCCGCGTGCCCCTAAGGACCTTTAAGGGCCCCTTCGGTCGGTCCCACTGGGGAATAGGCCGGAGGTGCCTGCCCTCCCCCCATCCCTCCACCCCAGCCTCCTGAGACAGAAAAACAAGTCGGCCCTCCCTGGCTCACTGGGGGAAGAGAGGGAAGGGGAAAAGACAGAAAACGAGCCAGGGCCGACACTGGAGACCAGGGAAGGGAGGGAGGAAGATGGGGAGAGAGGAGGGGAGAGAGGAGGGGAGAGAGGAGGGGAGAGAGTGGAAGAGAGAGGAAGGGAAAGGTGATAGCGGGTATGAATGTTGGAGGGGACATTTGTCATTTCTGTGGAAGAGGGAGGAGGGCAGGAGGATATGAGATGATGTTTTTTAATAGGCGTCACCAGAGCTGTGAAGTTCGGCCTTCCTGTCTGACAGCCACTCCTTTTCTACACACACACACACACACACACGCACTTCTCCATAATCTTTGCATGTCAACATATATTTTCACATTTACTATGAAACACGCACCCACACGCGTTCACAAACATACAAACACACACTCTGGCTGCTCTTTGCATCATCATGGAAAAGACAGCTCATGCCCTAGAGAGAGGTCTCAATAACGGAATAATAAGAACCTAATGTACTGTCTCCCACCGCCATTGGCTAGCAGCTGCAGACTCGCCAATGAAAAGAGCTGCGTTCATTGGATCTCAATTTGACAGTGTGTGATATCACTACTGCCTGTGTGACATCTTGGTCAGCCGTGTTTCCATCCATACAGCAACAACATGCTGTGTGAGTTAAGCTCCTGTCAGACAGGCCAGAGGAGATGCTAAGCTAGCACTAACCCTCATTTGGCGCTACTAGTTACAAAGTACAACACAGTTAAGTACAACCCATTCTATACTTCTTCTACCACACACACGCTCACAGACGCACACTGCAAAGGAACGATGGATCGGTGGGACTTGGGGTGTGTTTGTTCCTTTGGCATCTGTCAGGGTGGAGGATGCTTCCTCATGTGACTTGTGGTGTGTTTGATGTGTGTGTGTGTGTGTGCGCCGTAGTTGCTCCTGTTTTGTCTTTGTGGTGCGACGTGTGCAGCCAGTGAGATGTCAGTCAGTGCGTGTGTCAGTCTCGTGGCGGTGCACACACACAGCCCCCTCCAGAGGCAGACCTGAGCCAGAGCCAGAATCTCCTTCCCCTCTCTCTCTCTTTCCGTCTGTCTAGGGGAAAGAATGTTCCGGTTTATATTCCCCCTTGGAGCAACGGAGGAAGGGGAAGGGATGGAGAAAGGGGGGGGGGGGGAGGGGAGACAGAAATTGAGAGAGAGGGGGGGGGAGAGAGAGGGTGGTTGGGTGTCGGAGATAGAATTGGAGATATCAGGAAGGGTAGGCTGCTACATTGGAACGTGTTCTGTTGTCACAGTGTAACGTCTTCATCTGGAGGACAGTCTCAGAAAGAGGACACTGGTCTCTCTCTTCCTCTCTCTCTCTTTTCTCCCTCTCCTTGGGTGAACCTCTGGAGGTCCATATTACAGTTTAAATTTCCCCAAGGCAACGACAGGAAAACACTTTTAAATGTGAAGAAGAGCTGTATATATATGTGTGTGTGTGTGTGTGAAGCTATGTCTATGTCTGTATAGTAGGTCTGGGTGTATGAAAATCTATACTATAATCCATAGTGTGTCCATGTTTATAATTTGTTGTCTTTGTACAGTAGGTGTACAGTAAACCTTTGTGTTTGGGTAGGTGGAACTGAAACCATGTATAAGGAGATTCAGTGAGCAGCTGTGTGTGTGTGTGTGTGTGTTTTGATCCGTCTCCTTCCATGACGTGCATACAGTAGGTTCATCATCCGTCTCTAGGTGTGTTGGGTGCTCATCTCCCCTGCCTCCCTGCATCCCTGGGGTGGGTTGGTGTGTGTGTGTTACCTGGTACACTGTGTCTCTCCATGATCCCTTGGGAAGGGGGCTGTCTTGTGAAAATTGTCAGGGGGGATAGAGGGCTGAGGAGAAATGTCTGCCTATATATATATATATATACTGTACATACACACACACACACGCATTGTTTAGGGTTAGAGAGGGTAAGGGGGGTAGTGAGTTCCCCTGAGATAATGGGCCTATGTAGTCCAATCCAGCTGCACCTGCTCTTACTGTGTGTGTTTAAGAGAGTGTGTCCCAGGCACAGTCAGTCATCTGTCAGTCCTGGATCCTGGCGTCTTCATATCCGTCACTAGTACCAGTACCGGTCCCATACCTCCATGGACACGGGGCAGGACGGCTCACAGGACAGGGAGCTCGGTTCGGGCGGGCGCCGTCAGAGTCCAGGCTCATGTGTTCTTCGTTCTTTGTTCCTGACTCATGTCCTCGCCAGATTTAGGGCTTTCCCCTGAATTTCCTCTACAGCTGGGGATCTGTCGACTGCACTTGACTACATTTGCTTGTGAGGGGTGTGTGTGCGTGTCTCAAGGAGTTGAAAGGCAGTCTTGTACTATAGCTGTTTTGTATAAAAACACCGTCTTGTGGAAGTTGGAGTGTATTTTTCCATCTCCTAGGTCTGGCTGTTGTGCCAGTGCTTGACAAGCCGTGTGTGTGTGTGTTTGTCTGCACACCAGCATTTCAAGGCTGCGTGTCAAGCAGAGCCTGGGGCCCGGAGCCTGGGGCCCGGAGCCTGGGCCCCGGAGCCTGGGGCCCGGAGCCTGGGGCCCGGAGCCTGGGCCCCGGAGCCTGGGGCCCGGAGCCTGGGGCCCGGAGCCTGGGGCCCGGAGCCTGGGGCCCGGAGCCTGGGGCCCGGAGCCTGGGCTCCGGAGCCTGGGGCCCGGAGCCTGGAAGCCTGTAGGCTGAATTAAGACCAGAGGTTGTCCTTCATACTCTGCACTACATATTATTGACCTGTTCTCAGAAACCCCCCGTCCCCGTCCCCTTATCATCTAGCATGGTCAGAGAGACTGGTCCTCTCATTCTCTCTCTCTCTGGTATCTCTCTCATCTTCTCCCACTTTCTATCTTAGTCTCTCCCACTTCGATGTCTCCCTCTCTTTGGTCTCTCTGCTTCATGCCTGGCGGTGTCCATGATCCCCCCCCCCCCCCCTCGTCTCTAATTACCTCCCAGATCTCGGTCACGTTCGAACAGGAGAGAAAACACACATATCTGGCTAACGAGCGCTAATTAGCGTGTCCCAGCTAGGCGTGGCTCGCTCCATCAACACGGCAGCTCTGTGGACTCTGTTAATTCACTTCTCTTTTTCTAATTACCCCACACACGGATAAACACACATGCGAACACAGACAGTGAGAGAAAAACACACACACACACATACAAATAGAGACATTTACACACACAAAATAATGCAGATGTCCCACAACACACACATGCACACAGGGATGTTTACAGGTACAGGCATGTTTGCTTTTGCCAGTTGAGTCTTGGACATTGACCACAGAAAGAAAAACATCATACCTAATTTACGTTTTATTTAGAGTGCACAAGCTGATCATACCATGTGCATGTCCTTTTCAATATAAATGAAGTTGAATATGTTTGTAAAATGTGTCTATGCAGGCATTTGCTTGTATGTTCATCGACGTGTTTGTATTTAAGTGTGTACGAGTGTATTTGTGTGTGTGTCTTTGTAGGGCACGACTTATTTGAGTCACTGGTGTGTGCGCGTGTGTGTGTGTGTGTATTTATATGAGTGTGTTTGTATTTGTATAAAACGCGTGTGTTGCACTCCTGGCATGGGGACAGTCTGTGACTCAGAGATAATGGTTCTCTGAAAGTGAGTGTGTGTAAGGGGGGGGGGAGGGGCACAGCTCCAGCTGGCACTGGGAGAACTGAGTGTGTGTGTGTGTTAGCTTCAGGGGCCTGCCACATGCACCCCCTACTTTCTCCCACCTCCGTGCCTTTCCCCCAAGGTAGTGTCTGGTGTCTGGGGGGGCCGCAGTGCGCGAAGAACTAGGCAGGAATGCTAAACAAAATAAATGCGTGTGCATAGGCGAGAAAGAAGGAGGATGGGAGAGGGTGATGGAGGGATACGGCTGCCAGGCTCAGGGAGCTATTGGGGTCAGACACGGCTGCATTTACAGAAAGGGAAACGCGCGTTGGTTCGGTGGGAATGAAACGACGACAGTTTCAGGGCTGACCCTTTTGTTTGCTCGCACACAGGCAGAGTGCTTTCCTCATTTGCGCTAATGTTGCACAGCTCATGACTGAGTAGCTGTCTGTACCTCTATACATAGTTGGGAAATAGGCCTGGGTGAGAAATATAGTCTCTTAAAAGGTACCTGAACACACACACACACGCACCGTCCTTGTAGATGTTTTAGATATATTTACAAACACACCCGCACACAAGCGCATACACACTAATTCGGGCTGAAAGAATGCGTCTCGGTACATAAAGAGACCTTGTTGGTCTGAATGGCCCTTTAGAAATCATTAGTCTCCTTGGACACCACTTCCAGCGTAAGCCCTCATTTCATTTCTGCTTCCTCCCCTCACCTTGAATTATGTCAGAAAACACCCGACCAGTCTCCAACGACTCTACTGAGCCTTATTAGTAATGACCTCAGCACACTTTACTGCCCCACACACTCTCTGTGTGTGCGGGTGTGTTCCCAGTGTATTTCTGCATGTGTGTGGGTCTAAGGTGAAGAACGATTCCGCTTAATTTATGTCTTTGCATCATGACGGTTAGGCTTCGGACCTTCTGTGTCTCTACTGTATGCTGCCTTTCTGTGACAGTTCTGTGTGTGTGTGTGTGTGTGTATAGTGCCAGTGGTATGAACCTGGTATGAACCAGTAGTAAGGGAACCGGATTCTCTTTGTTTACATCTGGCCGTGTTTGTAGTCACCATCCTCATGAAAACAAATGTTCTCAAATCAGGCCTTCCCTCCTGAGAGACACATTCCAGCACCTGCTCCCTTCCCTTCCCCTCCCCTCCTCCCTGCCTGGTTCTCCCCCGCTGCCCCTGCCCCCTTCTCTCTCCCTGGTCTACCCTGCCCCCCCCCCCCCATACGAGCCCACCTGCCCTCCTCCACATCACCCCCGCATCCGCAGCCTGTCTCCAGTTAGTTGAGTGTGTGTGTGTGAAGCCTTAGTAGGTGGGTAGCTAGTTTGAGTACAGTTTATTAATCTCCCTCTGTAACAGGCAGGCAACCAGGCAGGCAGGCTGGCTGGCAGAAAAATCCATCAAGGAAGGCCTAATGGTGGTGCCTGCTCCCTGCCATTCTCAGCCAGCCAGCCAGCGGCCTCTAAATGAAGTGTGCCCTGGACCCCCTCCTGAGACCCCCCCCGCCCTCTGAGATTGGAAACGCTTACTGCTTGAGTGTGTGTGTGTGAGTTGAGTAAATGAGTCGTGTGTGTCTTTGTGTTGAGTGAGTGTATGTAGGTAGGGAAGTGGGGGGCTGGGAGTAGGGTAGGGGGGTCTGGTGGATGACAGGAAGCCCCCCCCACGCTACCGAGCGCCATCCCGACTGTGCCAGCCCCTCTCATCCCCTCATCCTCTCGTCCTCCTGCAGAGGAGCATCCATCTACCCGAGCCCTGTGGAGTGGAGGATGGAGGAGCAGGGAGGAGATGGAGAGGGGAGAGAGAGAGGGTTGTTAGAAGGGTAAATATGGAGAGGTTTGGTATGACTGCAGGGTTGGAGAAAGGTAAAGTGAGAAAATGGCTAAAAACAAATAGAGAAGTCGGTGGGGAGAGCGATAATAAAGGAGAGTGGAGGGGTGGAGAGAGGTGGGGGGCCAAACGGTGGGCGTGAGGGGGAAGAGAAAGAAAGGTGGAGAGGGGCAGAGCAAGGTCTCGTTTGACTCCTCCCTCGTTGTCATGGTAGCAGGTTGTGCCCTGCATGCTCAGGAGGTACAGGGCCTGTACCTCTGGCATGAGGGCACCTAGGGGTGTGTGTGTGTGTGTGTGTGTGTGTGTGCGTGCGTGCATCCATGCATGTATGGTATGCTATAGGAATGCTAAAGAGATGCAAGGCACTTTTGATGTGCATCCAGACTGAGGAGATGCTGTTCCTACTGCTCATCACAATATCTGTCTGCCTGTCTTGCCTGTCTTGTCTGTCTTGTCGGTCAGTCGGTCGGTCTGTCTGTATCCTAGTGTGTTTATACTGCCACTGTGTCTTTCAGTTAAAGCTTAGTCTATCCTGTTTACCAGTGCATACATTGGAATTCTGCTTGGAAACATACAGCCCCATGAGTATGGTTAGAGGTGTGTGTGTGTGTGTGTGTGTGTAGCGTCAGTTAGGGGCCATTCTCCTCCCTGTCCAGACGGTGCTCTCACCACTGGACAGATGGCCACCCCCCCCCTCACTTCCCCCTCCTCCTCCTTCTTCCTCCCCCTCCTGTCCCCCTAAACACCTCCATCCCTCAGTCCCCCCATCCCTCCACACCCCTCCCTGAGCATGTTCTCTCTCTCTCTCTCTCTCTCTCTCTCTCTCTCTCTCTCTCTCTCTCTCTCTCTCTCTCTCTCTCTCTCTCTCTCTCTCTCTCTCTCTCTCTCTCTCTTCTCTCTCTCTCTCTCTCTCTCTCTCATCTCTCTCTCTCTCCTCCTGGTCCTCTGCTTTGGGGCTGTGTCTCATTTCTCCACAGTGGCTTCCTCTCCCGGCAACCCTTCATCCTAACAGCATGCTAGCAAACCACCGTAACCAGGCTACACTATAGATGACTAAGCTTATCGAAGTCTTCCAGACGTCAT
The DNA here is from genome assembly GCF_963692335.1 of Osmerus eperlanus. Lineage (NCBI taxonomy): Eukaryota > Metazoa > Chordata > Actinopteri > Osmeriformes > Osmeridae > Osmerus > Osmerus eperlanus. The sequence goes on from NC_085022.1 coordinate 16,843,140, forward strand.
CTGGCCTCAGGGGTAGTAATCAGCCCACCTCTGTTACGAGCTCCCAGAGTTGGGTTACAGGTAGTGGACAGCGGGCAGTGGGCAGCAGCCTAATGCACAGCTAATGAGAGCTGTGTGTATGGGGAGCAGAGACCCTCCCTCGCTATGATTGGTCAGCCTCCTCCCCGTCTGCTCTGATTGGCTCTGCCTCCTACTGCTTTGCCCTGATTGCACAGGATGTGAAGCTTGAAGGGGGCCCAGACAGCACACCTTGCTCCCTCGCTCCCTTGCCTTCCTCTTCCCCCCCCCCTCCCACTCCTTCTTCCTGCCTCCTCCACTCTCTCCCTCCATCCCACCTCTGCCCTCAAGTCCCCTCTCTCTCCCCCCTGTCTGTTCCCCCCCTCCCTCCCTCAGACTCCAGTGCAGTCCTTTTGGAGCGAGCGTTAAATGTGATAATAAGGTGTGAAAATGGAGCCACAATGGTGGATGGAGGATTGGGCCAGCCCATTCTTCCTCTGCTCCGCTCCGCGTGCCACCAGTGGCAGTGCGGGCACACAGGCTGGCACCAAACGCTCTCTCTCCACCCACACACACACACACAGACACACACACAACACAACCGTGTGTCACAGAGTTGGTTTGAAAATGAGGTTTGAAATAACTGGTCGGTCTCTGGTGAGGGGTGCTTATGACTAGGACCGTACTAACTGACCTGTGTGTTTTGTGTGTCTTTCAACAGATGTCCCTGACAAGGAGGCAGAGTCTAAAGAGCGCCATGGGATGGGCTTTGAGGATGGCGATCACAGTGTCACCAGCCATGATGACCGCATGGGCGACGACGACCTTGACGACGAGTCAATATTCACCTGTGACAACTGCCAGCAGGACTTTGAATGTCTGGCTGAACTAACCGAGCATCGCACCAACCACTGCCCTGCAGGTATGACACACACTAAAATACCTATTCACACCCAGACATCTGGATAAAGAACTTCCGAAAAGCCTCCTTAAAGCATCTTAAACATCGAGTTTGGGGACGAGATGTGTCTGTGTATTGATGTTGTTTTCCACAGTTCTGTGCGATCCAGTGCGACATAAGTATGACATCATTCTAGGTTTGCTAGTTCCCTGAGTCCTCTCTCCCTGTGTCCTCAGAGTGACTCTCACAGGGGAGCTGTAGGAGCTGGATGTACATACATTATCTGTGTGTGTGTGTGTGTGTACTTCTGTGTCTCGGTGGGTTACAGTGGTACTAAAGGGCTGTACTGTAGGTTTGGTCTACCAACATAGTCCATGTGTTCGCCGGCTCAAGTCACTTTGACTCCCGAGACTCGCGTGTTTGAAGTCGCCAGGACACGCACACACACTTTACAGATTAGTGTTGTAGTGGCCTGTGTAATGAAGGCTGAGAGCTGCCCTGCAGAGGTGTTTTCCACCTGTCAGAACCACTGTTCTCCTTATCGACAACCGGAAAAAGCCCGCCCCCCCCCCACACACACACACACACACACACACGCTACTTTTCACAGTGGCTTGTGATTGGTGCTCGGAGACCCGGGACAGCTACATGTTGCCAATGGAAAGAGAGGGAGAGAGAGAGAGAAAGACGGAGACAAAAGAAAAGGAAAAAAGAATGATTTAAAAAGAAAGATATGGAATGTACAAAAAAAAAGTCTTCCCTGGGGAGGGAGGGTTCGAGATTGCAGAATAATCCCAAGCTTCGCCCCTCGCCCCCCCTGGACTGCAGCTTTATGATGATTATTGAAAAGAAGGGTAAATTAAAAAACAAGCTCTGACGAATCCTTTTAAGTTGTCTGGCCTCCTCAGAGAGCCAGTCTGGTGGGGGACAGTGATGCAGGATGCTGCCTCCATATACAGCTCCCCTTGGGAGTACACACACACACAGAGTGACGTGTGTGTGTGCATTTGGGTAAGAGCGCTGTAATGTGTGCGTGCAAATCTTGTTTTTGTGTGAGAGAAAGTGTGTGTGTGTGTGACTGCTTAGTGACTCGTCAGGGAATAACAAATAACAGCGGCCATCTTGTTAAGATTGGACACGGAGACATGCACGGGTCTGTCTGCCGGTCAGAGTCGTAGCATCTCCCACTCTGAGAAACCCGAAACCTGTACTCACCCACGAGCTAAAGCCTAGCAGTAGACCAGACCCTGGTCCTCTAACCAGGGGTGCTGGGGCCCAGGTGCTAGAGACACACCAGGTAATTGAGGCTCTCCAGGAGCAGCAGATCTGGAAAGTGGCTCTATTAATGACACATTACTCTGAGCACATATGGGTCTGGGTGGAACAGCGGTGTGTGTGTGTTTGTACGTGCATGTGTGTATACGTGTGTGTGTGTCCACGTATGTGTGTTCAAGCCTTTATGTGTTTATGCGGGAGAGTGTTAGGGCTGGAACCGAGCCCTAGAACAATACCATATAATTCTGTTACTCCAGATCAGTCGTAAGCCTCCATGACTGCTTCACCTCGGGTTGAAATCCTGCCATATCCCCTGAGAGAAGAGAGTGTTTGTGTGTGTGACTGTACAGACTATAAAAGTACAAATCCAAGAACACTGTGGTGTAGTTTCAGATCCAGTGTCAGGCCTGGTCTCAGTGCCATCATGGCAGCAGGCTGTATTCTGACCTGGGACCAGCCTCAGGGAGGGGCTGTCCGCTCCGTAACCCTTGCTGGGCTCTGGGGCTGTGGGGGGGGGGGGGGGGGGGGGACTGCAGCTGTGTAGGGTAGCTGACGGTTGGCTGGACCTTTGTTTGGTCAGGCCGGCAAGCCGGAGGACCCCCTATCGCCTGCTCCGTGCCCCCTTGCCAGCCTCCAACCCCCTTGCCTCCAAACTCCCAGCCTCTCAACTGAAACTCTGACTACCCACACTAGCCTTCAGCCTGCCCAGAACCCCCCCCCCCCCCCCAACATCATGTGGCAGTCCTATGTGCTCGTCTCTCTCACCCCTCCACCCTCTTTCATCCTTTCCTCTCTCGCCCCCCCCGGCTCCCTCTCTGCCACAGGGATCTCTGGGGACCATGCTACATTCCACTGCTCAGCGCCTACACTTCCCAGCATGCCTCTGCTCTGACTGTAGTTTTGAGCCACTGTATTCCAACATGGCTGACAGTCATGGACAGGGATCTAGACCCCATGGAACCCGGCACACCTCGGCACACCTCACCAGCTAATACACAGTATTAGCTAATACACCAGCTAATACACAGTATTAGCTGGTGGTGTGTGGTTGTTTTTAATGGAACATGGATTTGTGTGGCGTCAGATGGCAGATAGATATTGAAAGTGTGTGTGTGTGGTTGTGTCTCTATGTTGGTGTGTGTGTGTGCCTCCGTGTGGGAAGAGTCTAGGGAGAGTCTCAACAGGAGGAGGAATGTGGAGCAGGGGCTCCCTGAGGAGCGCTTGGAAAAAACCTGCAGATCAAATGGAGAACATTCTCTGCCCCGCTCCGCTCCACTGCCCCGCGACCCGCCAAGGTTGGGCTCCAACTGAGAGGACCCCTCCTCTCCCTGCTGCCCCCCCTTCCCCCCTGTGGCCAAGCCCAGCTGACCCCCAGCCTCCCCCTACCCCCTACCGCCCCCCAGCCCTCCTTCCCCCCCCCCCCCCCCCCCAGCCCCCTGCCTCCCTGCAGCCTGTCAGGCCCTGGCAGGAGCTGTGTGTCCTGGGGGTGGGTGTGTGTGTGTGTGTGTGTGGGAGGGGAGGAGGGTGGGGGCAGTTGTGAGGTTAAGGCACCATCACAGAACCAGTGGACCTGGCTGAGCCAATGGGGCCACACACTCACACACACCCACCCTGCATAAACACTTTGTGCATACACACAAACCATAACTGTTGAGACTCAGTGTTTAGTTTGGCTTGGTTAAATATAGCAAATTACGCTGACTACACACATAGACACACAGTCACACACAGAGCATGGGTAGAGACACGTTGTGATACATACAAGCACACACACACACACGCGCACACAGTGAAGTCCTGGGTGATCTCTGGTCTGCAGCTGATCACCCTGCGTGGAACCCCTACTGACACTCAACATTTCTGACACACACACACACCTGACGCGCACACCTGACACACATGCTTACAAACACATGCTCACACCCACGAACACACACACACACCTGACCCTCAACCATCAGTCTGCTGCCATGTCTAACAGACCCTTCCATAGAATCCTAGGTTAGAGAAGCAGCTATGGGAGCTGGATGTACCAAGTGCCTGTGTCTGTCTGGAATAGAGAGGGAGAGCGAGAGAGAGAGAGAGAGACAGAGACAGAGAGAGACAGAGAGAGACAGAGAGAGACAGAGACAGAGACAGAGACAGAGAGAGCTGTCAGCTGAGTGGGTGGGTTCTCTAGCTGTCAGCTACAAATAGGAAGTAATTAACCCAGCTTCAGGAAACGAGTAGGGAGCTGTCCGTCTCTTCCTGCATTTTCTCTCACTCACTCACTCCTTTTACACTCTCACTCACTTTCTCTCTCTCTCACTCTATTGCACTGATTTTGCAGCTGTGCTGTCTCTACACAGTAGGAGTCTACCAGGGAGTCTGTCTGGGAGAGGTGGAGGACAGGAGAAGGAGAGGAGGGGGGTGCTGTTTTAGCCATGCCCCCTACCCCTCCTCCCCACCCCTACAGGGTGATATGGTCTCCCCAGGGTGCCCCCCCCACCCTGACTACCCACTCCAGCATGAATACATTCTCAGCCCCACCACCCCCTCCACCGGCCCAGCTCCAGTCTGTCGTCACGGCAGCAGCTGAATCCTACAAGGCCAGTGCTTTTATTAAAGTCACAGATCACTTTCCTCCACAGAGAGACACGGAGAGAGAGAGACACGGAGAGAGAGAGACACGGAGAGAGAGAGACACGGAGAGAGAGAGACACGGAGAGAGAGAGTGGACAAAAAGGGAGCGGGCAAAGTGATGGACTGCAAAGAGAAGTGTGTGTTTGTGTTCCTATTTAGAGACTTGCTAAGCGGGGGGTCGGCCTAAGTGTCTGACAGTCTGAAGGCTCTGGACTATGTTTTAAGACTTTGCTATCTTTCATCTGGCTGCTGAGAGCTAGCAGGCTATTCTCTCCCACCATTCCCCTCTCCCTCTTTCCCTTTGTCTCTCCTTACCCACTTTCTCTCCCTCTATCCATCCGTTCACCCCCCCCCCCCCCCCGCCTCCCCCCTCCTCCCTAGCAGCCCGGGGGTGGCCTGAAGATTCCTCCACTAAGCCCTTGGCACAGATACAAATGCAGTCACAGCTGGTTGTAAACTCTGGTTTTCCAGAGAGAGCGGGAGCCCAGGCTCCAGAAGAGAGGGGGAGCGAGGGAGGAGGAGGGGGGGCACAGCGGGTAGGGAGAGGGAGAGAGAGGGAGGGAGCGGAGGGTGAAAGGGAGGGAACAAGTGAGACGCAGGAGTGTTGTTGTGAAGAGCACTGGAAGTCATTTTTCATCACAGGGTTCATTTTTCACGACAGAGTTCTCTTTCTCTCTCGCGCGCGCTCTCGCGCTTTCAAGCACTCCCTCTGTTTTTCTCTCTTCCCCCCCCCCTCTCTTGCCTTCTTCCCTCCTTTTTCCCCCTCCCTTCCATCTCTCTTTGTGTCTCTTCCTTCCGTTCCTCCATCTTCCCTTCCTTCCTTCCCTCCCTTCATCCTTCTTTCCCTCCCTCTCTGCCCCAGCCTACTTTCCCTCCTCTCCCCCGTTATAAAATATGGATGGCACCAGTTTGGGCTGCTGAGAGGTTCTGTGGCGGAGAGCGGAGCGCCGAGCGTTGCTCCGTCTCTGAAGAGAGCGGCTTGTGCATGCACCTAAACACTCCACTGAGCAATCTGTCAACATGTCAGCAACACATGTTTGGGAAGAAAAAAGAGTGGGAGAGAGAGAGAGAAAAAGAGAGAGCGAAAAAGAAGGGGAGAGGGAAAGAGAGGAAAAAACCTCTCTCTTCCAGAGGGAGTAATAGCTCCCACCAGGGCTCCGAAAATGCTTTGAATTCAGCAGATTTCTATTGCGGGAGGACTCCCCTGGGGTGACTTTTTACAATGCCTGCATTTCAGAAATTTGAGCCAAAGACTCCTGGGGGCATCCTTTCATAATGCCTGAAAATGTAGGGTTATATTGTGTGCAGTTCCCCATGGGGCCTTTATTAATACCTGAATTCTGAGGGACTGGAAATTACACAGGAGCTCTGCGGGGGCCACACTCTCACCAGGGGGGGGAGGGGGGGGGGGAGGAGGAACTCTGAGGGGACGTTTTCTCTTCTCTTCTTCTCTTCTTTTCCTTCTCTCCTCCTCGTTTTTTTTGTACTTCATGCAAGGGTGAAAAAGAAGAATTTGCCAAAGGACACAAGAAGTGTGTGTGTGTGTGTTGGCACCAGCTAGTCTGTATACAGCCTACTTGCTCGGAGGGGGAAAATACGAGACGATTAAAAATGTAACTTCCCCTTCCCCTCTTTCTCTCCCTCTCCTTTTCCCCCTCTTTCTCTCTTCTCGTTCTCCTCATCCTGTTTGCAGACTGAAGAGCAGAGAGTAAATATTTGTGCTGTCTGTGTGTGCCCAGGAAAAAGCTTGAATGTGGAGGAATATCTACATCCACTGTGTGTGTGTTTCACCCAGTCTTAGCAGGAAGATAGAAAATAGGATATTTGTATTCCACTGCTGAAGGGTTTTAGTGTTCAGCTTTATCTATCAAATATTTACACTGCAGCTTATGGAAATATACATTTGCATAAGAGAATGCAGGAACAGTCCAGAAGCCTACAGTGTATTCAGTATTCACTGATGCACAGGTAGACATCATATATATAGGTGGCAACGATGCTTGCTACCAGTTCTCAAAAAGGCCTAGGCTATATGTAAAAAAGGTTTAACCATACGGGTAATGGGTTTAGTCCTGTGTGTTTAAGGTCTCATACTGGTCCTCCACTGTATTCAGATCAGGTCAGGTGTTTGTCTGTCTTGTTGTGTGTGTGTGTGAGGGAGGGGGGGTTGTCTGGTTTTGGGTGATTAGATCTGAGAAGTGTGTGTTTGAGAGTTGACCTCTGTGGGGGGTAGGGGAGGTAGGCGTGGGAGGGGGGCAGCTGACCCCTTGACCCTGTGGGGGGGTCGACGACAGAGGAGGGGGGGGGGGTAGAGTCATCACCAGGACGGGGTCCTCGCAGGGAGTCCAGATAATGAGGAACAGACTGTTCCCTGGATTCCTGCGCCCCGTGGAGCCACCCCCCCCCCCCCCGCCCCACCTCTATCCCTCCCTCTCTCTCTTACACCCCAGACCTGTCTGTCCGTGCCCCACTCTGTCTCTCTCCTACATACACCCTGCCAAGCACTCGCTCTCCCCTTCCTCCCCTGCCCGTCTGCAGCTAATGCCCCATATATGCCCCTTGGCCCCCCAACCCCCCCTCCCCCCCAAACTCCTTCAACTGCCCCCCCCCCCCTCCCTGAAGAAATGCCCCCATGCTGCTCTTGTCTACCCTGTGCCTCACCTTCCCGCTACTTTCTCTCTCTCCACTACCCCTCCCTCCCTCCTTCT